>NC_085026.1:17866359-18015926 GCF_963692335.1 Osmerus eperlanus | reverse complement strand
TGTGTGTGTGAGAGAGTGAGTGAGTGAGTGAGTGAGTGAGTGAGTGAGTGAGTGAGTGAGTGTGTGTGTGTGTGTGTGTGTGTGTGTGTGTGTGTGTGTGTGTGTGTGTGTGTGTGTGTGTGTGTGTGAGTGTGTGTGTGTGTGTGTGTGAGTGAGTGTGTGAGTGTGTGTGTGTGTGTAAGTGTGTGTGTGTGTGAGTGTGTGTGTGTGTGTGTGTGTGTGTGTGTGTGTGTACCTGATTAGCTACATCTTTGATCCTCTCCAGATTAGCGGTCTGTTTCTTCACCAGAGCGTATTGTTGAGGGCTGCTGTCTGTTGTCTGCTAGAAACAAAAACACGTGTCACACTTCAGAGAGAGAGAGAGGGAGAGAGAGGGAGTCTATAAAGAAGTTCCACCATGTAAACGTGTGTCTCGTTTTACAGCAGATTGGCCCCAGGAGCAGCAACCTGAGATGGGATCAATAGCACCAGGATCTGCTGGGCTCCCTGATGTAGCCCTCCAGCCCGAGGCAGTCCAGCAGCCTGAGGCAGCCCAGCAGCCTGAGGCAGCCCTCCAGCCTGAGGCAGCCCTCCAGCCCGAGGCAGCCCTCCAGCCTGAGGCAGCCCTCCAGCCCGAGGCAGCCCTCCAGCCCGAGGCAGCCCTCCAGCCCGAGGCAGTCCAGCAGCCCGAGGCAGTCCAGCAGCCCGAGGCAGCCCAGCAGCCCGAGGCAGCCCAGCAGCCCGAGGCAGCCCAGCAGCCTGAGGCAGCCCTCCAGCCTGAGGCAGTCCAGCAGCCTGAGGCAGCCAGGCAGGACCAGCATCATGAGGGGTTGCTGAAGGAAGGCAGGTGAACTACCAATCAGCCCTGCTGTTTCCGAGCTGTCAGCTGACCACGCGGGCAGTGGGCTCGTTACCCACACTTGTTGATGTGAGTCTTGATGAGGCGTTCTGGGGGACTGAGAACAGCCACACATGACACTCACCCTCACATGTGACATGGCTGCTGTCAACAGGCTGAGTCATCACAGGCCGTGGTCAGGCCGCTCTGCTTTTCTATCTGTGCTGTGTGTGCACATACAGTATGTGTGTGTGAGTGTGTGCACGTGTGTGTGTATATATTGTGTGTGTGGGCCTGTACTGTGTGTGTGAGTGTGTGCACGTGTGTGTGTATATATTGTGTGTGTGTGCCTGTACTGTGTGTGTGTGTGTGCCTGTACTGTGCACGTGTGTCAACAGCACGAGAGATCACGTGACCAAGAAAGACGGCTTTGTGTGTTCACTTCTCCGAGTGCTTCTCTCTCGCACAGTAACCATAGTTACTCTCTTTGAGAGCCACCAGAGAAAGGATGGCAGGGGTCACCATGGGAACCGTTCATCCTGCGGACCTGTGGACTTCTTGGGACTGACTACCCAGAGCCCCGATGGAGGGAGGGGTCCTGGGACTGACTACCCAGAGCCCCGATGGAGGGAGGGGTCCTGGGACTGACTACCCAGAGCCCCGATGGAGGGAGGGGTCCTGGGACTGACTACCCAGAGCCCCGATGGAGGGAGGGGTCCTGGGACTGACTACCCAGAGCCCCGATGGAGGGAGGGGTCCTGGGACTGACCAACCAGAGCCCCGATGGAGGGAGGGGCCCTGGGACTGACCAACCAGAGCCCCGATGGAGGGAGGGGCCCTGGGACTGACCAACCAGAGCCCCGATGGAGGGAGGGGCCCTGGGACTGACCAACCAGAGCCCCGATGGAGGGAGGGGTCCTGGGACTGACCAACCAGAGCCCCGATGGAGGGAGGGGTCCTGGGACTGACCAACCAGAGCCCCGATGGAGGGAATGAACATTTGGTGAATAGAAAAACAGACAACCAAGATAGGGGGGGAGGGAGAGAGGGAGGGAGGGAGGGGAGGGGGGGAATGGAATCACTTCTTGGGGCACAAAACTCTTAGCGGGGCCCCCGGACAGACACGGAGCTCCAAGGAGTGTTTTGGTTCAGACCCCTACTCACCCCTGAGTCTGTCTGGGCAGAGTCTTCCAGCACCTCACAGCTCATCGCTCGTCTGAGCCTACGGGGAAAAGAGAGGAGGTCTTAATGCATGTGCTCTAGGTCTAGACTCTCTCTTGTAGGTTATTGTTGTTGTTCTGTCTGTTGTAGATGTGCTGGGCTGCTTGAATGAGCGTGAGGTTGAAGAAAATGTTGTTTGGAAATCAAAGAGTGCTGAGTTGTATTAAACATGCCACCCTGGCGGCCGAGCTGGGCAGCGTTCAGGCTGAGGGGAGGGCTACCTCGTCTTGTCAGATCCACTGCGCTTCGTCACACTTTTCTTCTTGGAGTCCTTGGTTTGGCTGAAAAACCACCAAAAAAACGTTACATCACAGCTGTAACACATAACACAGCCTTCTGGACACGTGAAGGGCGTGGTGTTAAACTGTCCACTCAGACAGACGGGAGAGAAGCACAGCCTTATCCCTAGCACTGCTGTTTGAACACCTGGAGGCTAATGGCTGCTCTTAGATAACCATCTGCCAGTGAATAACACAAACACACACACACACACACCTAATCATGCATGCACGCACAAATAAACACACTTCCCTGCACAGTGCTTCACGTACATGATTTTATTCTCTTTGCTAGATATGAGATGCCAGCTCTCCCTCAGCACAGCCTCCCTCATGCGGACATTTCCCTGTGGTGTGTAACTGCCAGTCATGCTAGTGTGAGTGTGTGTTCACACCTCTCCAGCTGTCTCAGCTCGCAACTGTGTCTCTCCGTGGTCATCTCCAACAGCTTGGCCAGCCGCTGTCACCCGGGAAACAGGAAACAGGTGTCACCGACAGAATGAACGAAACCGGCCACAACAAATCAAGCTGACAGGAAGTTTCAACTGAGGTGTAAATTGCAGCCATCACCCAGGAACTATGTGTTGAATATCCGTGTTTAAAGTAATTGACAGTGAAGTCACCCTGTTCAGACCTCCACCACACGTGTGTGTGCTCTCTGGCCTGCAGTAGAGAGGCCTCTGTCAGAGTCACCCAGCTGTCCACTCCCTGACCGGAGAGGTTGCGACCAAGAGAAAATTACCTGATTGACCTCTCAATCTCATGCAGATCCACCGCTTATGCTAAGAGCCCCCAGAGCAGCAAGCTGTGATGGATAATCCATACTGGCTGCTCGCCCCTGGCTGGAGAGAGAGAGGAGCACGGGGGGGGGGGGGGGCGGTGTGGGGGAGGGGGGGCGGTGTGGGGGGGGGGGGTGGGGGGTGGTGTGGGGGGGGGGCGGTGTGGTGTGGGGGGGGGGGCGGTGTGGTGTGGGGGGGGGGGGCGGTGTGGTGTGGGGGGGGTGGGGGGGAGTTGTGGGGGGTGGTGTGGGGGGGGGGGCAGGGGGCAGTGTGTGTGGGGGGGGGGGGCTTGTGGATTTGAGCTGTGGGAATGAGTCCCAGTTTTCGAGGTAAATCAGTCTCCCTTCTCAACTGACCAGCTCAAGCATCCTTCCAGCACGAGGAACATGTCAAAAGACGTTGATGTTTAAATGTCTCAAATAATTTCAAAGATGTAGTGATGATGTCCAAAGCAGAAAAAGAGCATCCTGAAGTCTAATTTTTATTAGAGCCTAACACACTTTTCTTTCTTTTCTTTCTACACATTTGGAGGTATAAACCTAAAATGTACAGATTCTCATACTAAGCACAACAGGGACATAGGTCTGATTTCCAATATGGGTGGGCTTTTGTCAATAACTGGGTTAAATATTATTTTCTTCATAAAAAGTGAGGGGGGACATATTTTACTTTATTAGGAAGTGGGTGTGACAGGAAGTGGGTGTGACAGGAAGTGGGTGTGACAGGAAGTGGGTGTGGCAGGAAACGGGTGTGACAGGAAGTGGGTGTGACAGGAAGTGAATGTTACAGGGGTCTCTGCTCCGACTAGCTACCTCTGTGGCGTTCTGCTCCTTCCTCCTCTTTGTCTGGTCCATCTTCTGCATCCTCAGGGCCCGCAGCTCCACCTGCAGCCTCTCCTTCTGCTCCCGCACCTTCCCCGGGGCACTGGGCTCCGGCACGTCCCCCTCCCCCCTGGAGCAGAGACACACCGTGAGGAGGCTGGACAAGACATGTAGCTCCGCTAGGATCAGGACCTCTTTATTACAGGGTTACATTCTTTCTTATAGGTTCAGAACTGTTTTGAGAACCAGCACCAAATCATTCCAATGTAATTGTACTTGTTGCAAATGGCAATAAACCGGAAACTTGAACACGGTGTTAGATATTGTCGTTGCTGATCTGTAGGACTTTGCTTTAAGCTCTTAACTTGTCAGGTGTTTGTCAATGTATTTGCAAAGCATACTGTTGCAAACAATTCATCAAACATTTAGTTTAGGCATTACATTCGTGGTCGTTGCTTAATATTAAATGATATCTCAAACTGAGCTTGCTGGATACGAGTTACAGAACAACCAGGGCTGATTGTAGCTGCTTGTATAAAATATCTCTTCACTCTGGGTTATTTTTAACCATTCGATTTCAGTTTCTTTTTTTATATAGAAAAACACATTAGCCAAGGAATATTCAAATTCTCTCCAAATCTAATTATTGGTACTCTAAATATACTCTCGCTAATGAAACCCCACAACAACATGATTAGCAAGTGAATAATCTGGTGTGTGAGCCAGCTCTCCTTTGTAATGTTCAGTCATGGACGAGTAACAAAACAGGCTGACAAGGAAAGGATAACAAGGTCTCACTCTTTCTTCTTCAGCGAGTTCTTCTTCTTCAGGTTTTTAAAGGTGTCTGCGTACTTCTGCAGCAGTTCCTCCTCCTTCTTCTGGAACTTCCTCTCCAGCTCCTTCAGATCCTTCTCCTGCCTCCTGGTCAACTTCAGGAAGCTCTTGTGCTGAATCAGCTGCTCAGGGGACACGGTGTCGAGCTCTAGAAAGACAAACACAGTCTCGCCCGTCAGAACACACGTGCTGACATTGCATCTGTGTTTGTGTGGCGGGTGCTGATCTCTGAGGTTCTGGACATGTGTGAAGAGAGCAGCTCAGTGCTGCATGAGATCAATGGAAGGTGAGAGGACGACAGGATTTACCTGCGCTGGATTCTGGTTCCGTGGGGTCAGGTGCAGCAGGGACGAAAGCCAGACTTGTGACGGTGTCTGGAACGTTCTCTGGGGTGGGTGTGTCCTCTGAAACAGGCTTGCCGTTTGGGGTTGAGTCAGGGATGCTGTTGGGAGGAGCTTCAGATTGAGGGGATGGTTCATTGGCTGCGATTGTCTCTCCACTATCAGGGGAGGGGCTTGCATCAGGGAGGGGCTCAGGTGTGGTGCTTCCTGGTTCGGTGGCAGGATCAGGGATGGGGTCCACATCCGGTTCCTCGGTTCTGGAAGCGGGGTCAGGTTCTCCATCAGGTTCTGCAGGGGGGTTGTCCTGGGGAGAATCTGAGGCCATGTTGGGGTCTGCAGCCTCCAGGAGGTTCTCCTCAGGGGCAGGAGAGGGGATCTGGTCCTCTGGGTTCTCCACATCCTCCTCTGGGCTGGTGGCAGCTGCAGTCTTGGGCTCTAGTTTAATAAAGAGAACGTCAGGAAACGTTGATGGATGTCTAACTAGCTTGTTACCGCAGTTTACACTGAAGTGTTAACTTCTCAGAATGAACAGTCTCTCGCTCTCTGAATGCCTGTTACCTGGTTCTGCTGCAGTTGGAGCTTTGTCAATAAGTGTTTGGGCCACGAGAGGCAACTCGTACGGGCTGACGTAATCTGCAGACTATGGGCACAGGACAGTGTCAGACATCACAACCTAACAAGCTTCATCATTATCCAGCAAGACCATTAATGCTGTCATACTTTTACATATGGAGGCCAGGCATCGTTTGTTTTACATGTGGAAGGGAAATATTCCCCACGGGGAATATTTCACTCTACAGATTTACCTCCTGTGTCTTGGTCAACTTCTCCGAATTCTTTGTTGGATTAAACAGGGCGTCTGTAAAGTCTGACACACAGAACATGCATAAACAGAAATCAGTTTCTCCATAATCTATGAAGTGGTGAATCCAAACATTCGTTTCTACGACCAGGGCGATGCTGAGGCCCTCATGTTTCAAACAAGAGCAGTCTCTAGCGACTCCCACTACAGAAGACCCATCCCACATTCCCCGACAACCAGCAGTTGTGCTGCTGGTTTGCTGTTTCCGTGGTGACGCTGGGGATAGATCACCTGCGAAAGCAGCAGGGATGTAGTCCTTGACCTCGATGTACACAAACAGCGCCGGCAGAGACAGCGGCATGTTGCTCTCACTGCGCAGGCAGATGTGCTGGAAGCCTGCGGGGCACACACACACACACACACCCCCACACACACACACACACACACCCACACACACACCCACACACACACACACACACACACACACACACACACACACACACCCACACACACACACCCACAAACACACACACACAAACCCACACACACACACACACCCACAAACACACACACACCCACAAACACACACACACACTCAGAGAGATGAAGAAAGCGTCATGGTCTGCTCCATCAGCAGAGACATTAGGGGAGGGAAGGCGGGGGCTGGAAGGCGGGGGCTGGAAGGCGGGGGCTGGAAGGCGGGGGCTGGAAGGCGGGGGCTGGAAGGTGGGGGCTGGAAGGCGGTGGGGGCTGGAAGGTGGGGGCTGGAAGGTGGGGGCTGGAAGGCGGGGGCTGGGAGGTGGGGGCTGGAAGGTGGGGGCTGGAAGGCGGGGGCTGGAAGGCGGGGGCTGGAAGGCGGGGGCTGGAAGGCGGGGGCTGGAAGGTGGGGGCTGGAAGGCGGTGGGGGCTGGAAGGTGGGGGCTGGAAGGCGGGGCTGGAAGGTGGGGGCTGGAAGGCGGGGGCTGGAAGGCGGGGGCTGGAAGGCGGGGGCTGGAAGGCGGTGGCTGGAAGGCGGGGGCTGGAAGGCGGGGGCTGGAAGGCGGGGGCTGGAAGGCGGGGGCTGGAAGGTGGGGGCTGGAAGGCGGGGGCTGGAAGGTGGGGGCTGGAAGGCGGGGGCTGGAAGACGGGGGCTGGAAGGTGGGGGCTGGAAGGTGGGGGCTGGAAGGCGGTGGGGGCTGGAAGGTGGGGGCTGGAAGGTGGGGGCTGGAAGGCGGGGGCTGGGAGGTGGGGGCTGGAAGGCGGGGGCTGGAAGGTGGGGGCTGGAAGGCGGGGGCTGGAAGGCGGGGGCTGGAAGGCGGGGGCTGGAAGGCGGGGGCTGGAAGGTGGGGGCTGGAAGGCGGGGGCTGGGAGGTGGGGGCTGGAAGGTGGGGGCTGGAAGGTGGGGGCTGGAAGGCGGGGGCTGGAAGGTGGGGGCTGGAAGGCGGGGGCTGGAAGGTGGGGGCTGGAAGGCGGGGGCTGGAAGGTGGGGGCTGGAAGGTGGGGGCTGGGGGTTATTTGGTGCTGCCAACCCGGTGCTCAGCTCACCTGACTGCAGGACCTCGATGGGGATGATCCGGTGCCCCAGAAACTTGCCGTTCTCCTCATGAACCACGATCCTGAGGTGGGCCATGTCGGGCAACAAGATCTGCTCGCGATGACGACAACATCATCATCATCAACAGCAATAACAACAAATACTGCATCACTACTGACAGCTAACACATCTGACAGCTAAGATACCAGGAACACAACATAATACACACACCTTCTCAAAAACAAAGGGTTCCTCGTTCCACACTGGGTTTATGGCGTTTTGTGTAGCGGACCACTTGGTGCGGCACTTCTTCTTGGGGTCACCTGGCAGCCCTATGACCTCCACCTCCACACCTGTCTTCACACTCTTGTCAGACAGGAACTGGCCAGAATAGATCTGAGGACGAGGTGAAAGGATCACTGACCTGCCGACAGACCGACACACGTGAGGCCTGGCGCTCCACAGCACAGCTGGTACCCTGGGGGCCATGTGGGGGGGCCAAGTTGGGGGGCCATGTGGGGGGGGCCATGTGGGGGGGCCAAGTTGGGGGGCCATGTGGGGGGGGCCATGTGGGGAGGCCATGTGGGGGGGGCATGTGGGGGGGGCATGTGGGGGGGCCATGTGGGGGGGGGCATGTGGGGGGGCCATGTGGGGGGGCATGTGGGGGGGGCATGTGGGGGGGGGCATGTGGGGGGGGGCATGTGGGGGGGCCATGTGGGGGGGCCATGTGGGGGGCCATGTGGGGGGGCCATGTGGGGGGGGCATGTGGGGGGGGGCATGTGGGGGGGGCATGTGGGGGGGGCATGTGGGGGGGCCATGTGGGGGGGGCATGTGGGGGGGCATGTGGGAGGGGGCATGTGGGGGGGGCATGTGGGGGGGGGCATGTGGGGGGGGCATGTGGGGGGGCCATGTGGGGGGGGCCATGTAGGGGGGGGGCATGTGGGGGGGCCATGTGGGGGGGGCCATGTGGGGGGGGGGCATGTGGGGGGGGCATGTGGGGGGGGGCATGTGGGGGGGGCATGTGGGGGGGCCATGTGGGGGGGCATGTGGGGGGGGCATGTGGGGGGGGGCATGTGGGGGGGGCATGTGGGGGGGCCATGTGGGGGGGGCCATGTGGGGGGGGGCATGTGGGGGGGCCATGTGGGGGGGGCCATGTGGGGGGGGCATGTGGGGGGGCCATGTGGGGGGGCCATGTGGGGGGGGCCATGTGGGGGGGCCATGTGGGGGGGCCATGTGGGAAATGTGTAACGACAGCCTCAGCCAAGCTTAACACATACACAGACGCACACACACACTCAAACGCCCACACAATCAGAAAAACTAAGTCACACAGTGCATAAGGTTCTGTTGCTCTCGAGTGGAAGGAAAATTGCCCACAGCAAAGAACAACCTCTTTTTAGAAATGTGCCGAACATGAATTCAACCAGAGAAAATGGGCCTGGTTGCATTTTTACATGATCGTTATCTGACCAACAATCATATTCACTCCCAAAGACTCTCTCATAGGAACACAGAACCTGTGTGGGCTTGTTGCATTGAGACAATCTGTGTAACGGTCAACACCTCTGTGTTGTTTCAGCCTACCTTGATGGTCAGTGTGTTGGCAACAATGGTGTCTATTCTGTCAGTGTAGGGGTCAAACTTCTTGTCGCTGCGTCGAAGGAGGTCATGTTTCAGGAGGTAACCTGTTCTGCCGTTGAACTCAAACACGGACATGTTCAGCTGCATGGGAAAATCTGGCAAGCAATCCAGAAGGAATCAGAGAAATAACAGAAATCATGTTCAGAGTCCATGTGTTTCCTTTGAGGAGATGACATGTTTCATGTGCAGGATGGATCTCGCTCCACCAGTGCGTGTCAGTACAACACTGACCCCTAGTGGAGAACTCACAAACATTCACTTTAACTGTTAAGTCTTCGGTAACACTCAATCATAATCAGAGATGGGAAGTAACAAAGGACAAATACTTTGTAACTGTACTTAAGTAGTACAAATATTGCATATAGAAAGCAGAGCAGAAGTAGATAGGTGCAGAAATACCCATGGTTTGGTAGTTTAGCGCCACCATCTGGCAGCCGGCGTTCCAGAACAGTTGGGGAGTGTAGTTAGAGGAGTCCATCCTGGTTCCTTTAGGATAGATCCTGCTCATCTGACGCTTATTATACCTGGACAGTCTGGATTAGGAAACATCTAACCTTCTGTTACACCTGAACAGTCTGGATTAGGATTATATCTAGACTAATTGTTCTATATTTTAATATTTGTATTTGTAAAGTAACTGGCATGGGGTAGTCCTTATGGTTACATTTGTACGATGTTTACAAGTAAACTACTGCATCTACAGATAAGAAACCGTGTCAAAAGATACTCAACAAACTCAACAGCAGATTTGGAGATCAAACTCTCTCCTTTGGTCTCCACAAAGGATGACATGGAATAGCTCCTGTTCTTCTCTGTAAAACGTGAATCAGGAAAATAAGAAGTATTTATCAGGGGGTAACTTGCATGATATGACCAACTGACTCAAGATGAGTCAGTTGAGATGAGTATTGACTGACTGCAGATGGAGCATCTTTCCTGAATTTAAAGGAATTTTTACACTTTCAAACTCACTTTTGGCGTTCTCAAAAGAAATAAATTTGTTGGGCTGGATGTAGTTGACCAGGGCAGACATCTCCTCATACGCTGTCACTTCCTGTCCCGCTGTCCCCTAACAGGTAAGTAAGCAAAACTCTGAAAGGACTACAATCTCAGAAGAAAACCTGCAGTAGTACAACAGTCCTTGTTTACTTCCTCTACATTCAGTACTTCCTCAAAACTCCATGTACATTTTATGGACAATAAAGTTTTCTTATCTTACCTCATCCGAGTTCTTCATCTTTTCCTCATCCTGCTCCTCCAGGTCCTCATGTTCCTCCGTCTCCTCCGAAGGCCCCTCGCCCTCTGGCACACAAACATCAATCACCCTTCACAATCAATACAGGAAAACGAACCCATTTCTAGGTCACCAAAACAACACAATCAATCTTCCAGTAATGTACTGTTCCTGCAGCAGCTCAATTGCTGCTTATGGAGCCATTCAACCACTACATCCCACCTTGGCCCTCCTGGGTGGAGGGGGGGGGTGGAGGCTGGCAGAGGCCCGCAGCAGGGCCCAGCGTGTTCTGGTTGGGTGCTGGGGTCTTCTTTGGGCTGTCCTGGCTGGGTTTATCATGACTTCCTTTCTTGTTCTTGATCAGAATCTTCCCCATGAGCTCTGCTGGGCTGGGGATCTGCTGTCCTGGCTTCAGCTGCACACACACACACACACGCACGTGCACACACGCACGCACACACACACACACACACACAGAAGAGAAGAGAACAGTTTTGTCATGTAAAGAGGCTGTTTATGAGGGTCTGTGTGGTTGAGGATGTGGATGAGGGTCTGTGTGGTTCAACTCACAGGGTACTTGTCCAGGGGGTCTGTCAGCAGAGCGTCACCAAATATGGTCTTACAGTAGTTGGCCATCTTCTCCTGTTGCTTCACCCTGGCACACCACAAAAGCACAGGATCATCCATTGTCTTAGTGGAAGGCTCAGTCAAATAATGACCCATATGCAGATAGTGGCAGTGAAAACTGGGCTATGTGGATTGGGGAGGATACGTCAGTTGGATGTGAAGTGAAAGATTTAGCGTGAAGTTGGGTTTATGTTTCTTACGAGTCCACGTGGTTCTCAAAGGACAGGATGACAGGATACTGGGACGTTTTAAAGGCGCTCTCAGCAATGGCTTCGATCACATCCTGTCAAACCCACACAGGAGAAGACCCAGTGTGACCGGCAGGTAAAAACTTCTCTTCCTGAACAAGCCGAGAACACTGTTCAATCCTGTAACAGGACTGATAATCACGGCGCACAAAAGTCCGCTTATCACGAGACTCAATGCCACGGTTAGAAAATGATTTATTTGATTTGCATGATTTGTAGACGAGTGGTGGAGATGTTTTCTGTCGTGGTAAAGAGCTGCGTCAGCTGAATGTGTGTCCAGGTCATCTGAGGTCAACAGCAGAGTCACCGACGCCCACCTTGAACAGGATCTCTGTGGTCATGGTGAAGCCGTGGGTGATGATGGGCTCTTCCTCTGGGGGTTTCCCCTTCCAACAGTCCAGCTCCAGACAGCGACACCCTGCCAGCAGACACTGGCGGTACATCTCAGGGGACGACACACCAGAAAACTGACCGGCTGAATGGAGACGAGAGGAGCGACGCAGAGAGTTTTAGCTTCATTTGCCAGTTGTGACAAGGTACATTGGACATTGGAGTTCTTGCGTACGTCAAGCCTACTGTCCACATCATCAATATCTACCATGTTAATAAGGAGAGGGGAAAATCAACACGTTTTGTTCTGACAGCAGGCGGGTGTGAAGACCTGCCTGAGGGCCCTGGCTAGGTTGACCTGCCTGAGGGCCCTGGCTAGGTTGACCTGCCTGAGGGCCCTGGCTAGGTTGACCTGCCTGAGGGCCCTGGCTAGGTTGACCTGCCTGAGGGCCCTGGCTAGGTTGACCTCTGACCTGTCAGGTAGGTGTTGTGAGAGGACTTGATGAGGTAGTGAGGAAGAGGCTGGTTCATGTCCTGGCAGCGGGCCAGCTTGTCCAGGATCACCACAGAGGTCTCAGTGCCCAGCAGGTAGAACAGGAGGCCCTCGGGAGATATCTGACCTGAGGAAACACACACAACATTCTTTAGATTAGATTCAACTTTGTCATTCTGCAGCATACAGGTTCAGAGAAGTTCAAAGCCAATGAAATATAGTTAGCATCAAACCAGACGTGCAAAATAATAGCCACATTTAACCACAGAAATTAGATGAAAACCCTGCTGTTTTGAGACATGTAGTTGCTCGATAAACACAGAACATCTGACCACCCTATTTAAAACTAATAATAATCACATTTTATGTTTGTTAACATTGATCAATCATCAATTTCTCTGACGATCATCCGCCCGGTTAGCTGTCCTGCATGAGCTGCATCTCACCTCGGTTGGCGTTGGATGAGCAAGGCTCGTACTTCTCTATGAGGGCCTTGACCTGGTCCGGCCTGGTCCGGGGGAACAGCTCCTCGTTCAGCCGACCGTCTCGCTGCTTGTCGTTGATGAACTTGGCTAGGCTGTCCTTGGTCATGTAGGGCTTGGCCTTGGCAGAGCTGAGGGGAACACACAGTCAGCCGTGATCCAATCAGCAGCTCCTAGCTCGGTCCTGCCTCTCAGACTGTCTCTGAGCCCAGCGCCAGGGTCGGACCACAGCCCTCTGGGGACGGGAATGTGTTGGAGAGAAACACTCACTAGGAGGTGAAGATCTCGTAGATTTCTGGTCGAGGACACAGGTTCATCAGGAAGGACTTGAAGGCAGCCTCGGTAAAGACGTCCGGCTTCATGGTGTCGCCCTGACAACAACACAACCACAGCCATCACACTCAGATGTGCTTTCAAATACACAGCGATGCATCGCTGCTCTTGAGCTCAGCGGCTCTGTTCAAGACTGTAAAACGGTTTGGGATGGAAAGCTCTCTTCTCTGACCTTCCCTTTGGGCAGGTGGGCTGAGGCCAGGGAACTTTCCACTCGCTTCTTGTCGGCAGGAAACATTTTGTAAACACTGAGGAAGGGAGGCAGGATAGAGGCACACTTCTTCAACGCTCATGATGAGAAAAAAACGATTGATTTGTCAACTTTTACCAGCTCGTTTAAATGTTATCCAGCAGTATGTGGTGTGGCTTACTGTTTGACAGGGATCTTGCCATCCTTGTTGGTGTGAAGAGAGATGCGAACATACCTAGGATAAATATGAGGGAAATGTATTATAATCATTGTTAATTGTGTGTGCTTGTCTATGTTCAGTAGCTCGTTAGACAACAGTTTGAAAAAAGAAAAAAAACATCATTTAATTTCTGAGTTGATACTATATACACGTAAATTTGACTTTCTTTTTATTTTAGCTTGTAAACAGTGAATGCTATATGAAAAAAAAAACAATATATAACTCCCCCCAGATATTGTACACTCTTTAGTTTATACTACTGTCTACCACAGTAACTCATTGATAAGTAAACAGGTCCCCCCATGTGCTGACTGACGGTGTCACTCACATCTTGTCCAGGAAGACTTGTCTGCATGCGTTATTCCTCTGAGGGTTGTAAGCTATGGCCAGGATATCATCAGCCCAGTTCTGTAATTAGTAAACACACGAGAAACACCATCCCTGTAGTTCACATGTTGCATTATTCAAAGATGTGATGTCATACCGTTTACACTAATACTGGGTGTACTGTATAAACTGTTATGAAAAACATTCATGTTAACCGCCACCAGAGGGCGATGGATCGATTACGGCCTCAGTCACATTGATGTTGACTCTTACTGTAACACAACCCAGTCAGTCAGTATGCATCACAGTTGATTAAATGTTGATATTGGAGTCATAAACCAACCCATAAAGAGAGCAATAAGGCAGGGGGCCTTATTGGAGAAAGTGAGATAAATGAGGAAATGTTATGTTGATGTACTATGGAAAGGCCTCAGTATTGGAGCTATGGTCATAAAGGGCGGGATGATAAGAGTTTGTCAATAAACAAGAGTATATTACCTGCGTCACTTTCTCTTTGTAGGCAAAGAAGTTGTGGTAGGTCAGATTGACCATATCTGGACCTGAAACAATGGTCAAGGTTTTGGCCAGATGGTGGCTGTCTGGAAAGTCCAGGTTGAACACATTCCTGACCTTCGGGTGCTGATGAAACGAGGAGCAAACAGGGGAGGGTGTTGGAAAAACGATTTTCTGATCAAAGTGTTTCGCAATCATCCGAAGCCTCGCAGTGGAAATGAAAATCACATCACTGGTGTTCAACAGCAGGGCCAAGTCCTGCTGGACTGTGTGTGGTTACACCGCAGGAGTTTCTGTTCATTGTGTCTCTCCTGTGTGGCCCCAGGTCGGTGTGTGTGTCTGTCTGTCTGTCTGTCTGTATAGAGATGTGCTGTGTATGGTTAGTGTAGGTGCTGTGTCTGTGTAGAGATGTGCTGTGTCTGTGTAGAGACGTGCTGTGTCTGTGTAGAGAGGTGCTGTGTCTGTGTAGAGACGTGCTGTGTCTGTGTAGAGAGGTGCTGTGTCTGTGTAGAGATGTGCTGTGTCTGTGTAGAGATGTGCTGTGTCTGTGTAGAGACATGCTGTGTCTGTGTAGAGATGTGCTGTGTCTGTGTAGAGATGTGCTGTGTCTGTGTAGAGACGTGCTGTGTCTGTGTAGAGATGTGCTGTGTCTGTGTAGAGACGTGCTGTGTCTGTGTAGAGAGGTGCTGTGTCTGTGTAGAGACGTGCTGTGTCTGTGTAGAGAGGTGCTGTGTCTGTGTAGAGATGTGCTGTGTCTGTGTAGAGATGTGCTGTGTCTGTATAGAGATGTGCTGTGTCTGTGTAGAGATGTGCTGTGTCTGTATAGAGATGTGCTGTGTCTGTGTAGAGATGTGCTGTGTCTGTGTAGAGATGTGCTGTGTCTGTGTAGAGACATGCTGTGTCTGTGTAGAGATGTGCTGTGTCTGTGTAGAGATGTGCTGTGTCTGTGTAGAGACATGCTGTGTCTGTGTAGAGATGTGCTGTGTCTGTGTAGAGATGTGCTGTGTCTGTGTAGAGAGGTGCTGTGTCTGTGTAGAGATGTGCTGTGTCTGTGTAGAGATGTGCTGTGTCTGTGTAGAGATGTGCTGTGTCTGTGTAGAGACATGCTGTGTCTGTGTAGAGATGTGCTGTGTCTGTGTAGAGATGTGCTGTGTCTGTGTAGAGAGGTGCTGTGTCTGTGTAGAGACATGCTGTCTCCAGCCTGTGTTTTCCATAGACGGGGCGTCTGGGAGCACCAGCTTGACCATGCAGGCAAATATGCATGCAAACACCACCCCCTCAGCGCAGCAACATTACATCACACACAGAAAGACCAGAGACTTCCACAGCCCTCCAACATCATACATCTATCACACTAAAGCCTTTTGTTGGTGAAAATGTTGGAATGGTGGAGTCTAGTAAAATGATGGTGGATGGTGGAGTTTAGTAAAATGATGGTGGATGGTGGAGTCTAGTAAAATGCTTTCTGGTAAATGGGTGTCTCTATCTGAAAGAGGATGGACTTGTCTTCGCTCCTTGTGGACTAGATGTGTCCTTTGAACCCTGCCTTGGGGGGCGGGGGGGGGGGGGGGGCCTTGTGCCTTTTGCAATGCAAATACAAGACAGACCACACAACCAGAGAGTTCACTCAGAGCTGAGGTCAATCAAACTGCCTCTGGGTGAGTTTAACTGGATCAGAACACAGATAATAGTCCGTATGACTCTTATATAACAGTACTCACTTTAGGAAGTTTTGCATATTTCCCTGATCTGGTGTCTCGGATGGTTTGGATGTCTAGAAACTCTGTCTCCTAGAAACAAGACAGCAATCAGGGACAGCACACACAACAGCCTATCATAAACACTGGCTATCTAGCGTTATTTACAATGAGAACAGTAGGATAACACAATGGATGACACAATGGTTGTCCACTATCATAGACCCTGCAGGCGGTCCAGCCATTAGCCAAATCTAATGTACACCATACGGCATCATGATGGCTGTGCCAGAGTCAAAACACAGGAGACACTCGTGTGATTGAAACCTCTTTGTTTTTCGGCCAAAATGTCCAGCAGGCTGAAGGAGAGGATAGATGGAGAGGAGAGAGTTCTCAGCCTGGATGCTTGTGAGTTCTGCAGTGCAGCGTGGAAGCCTTGTGAACCCACATCGGTGCCATTCAGTCCCCTCCACAAGGCTGCTGGGACCCTGCCTGCTGTCCTCCAGGCCTCCCCCAGCAGGCTCTGACGCCCAGCTGGAGACACCCTGGGTGTTCTGGACACAGACAGGCCCCGATAGCAATCACAGGGAGTCTGCTTCACGGTGTGAACCAGAAGGAAAGGCTCTTTATGGGATGTTTCAGTTGCTAAACAACCAGACTAAAGATGTATTTCTTAACTTTGACACACCATTGTCTTGATCCGTCTGTGGGTTTATGTAAGTTTGTAGTGACACAGAGATGCAGGTTCAAATCCGTCCCGGGGAGTTTCCTGCTTTCCTGTCTCCCTCCAACTGCCTCTATCGATTTAATAAAGCCAAAAAAGGCAAAAGAATAAAAATAAATACTTTGCCTTACCTTGCTCTGGTTGGTCCAGTAGAGGTAATAGCCCTTAGGGTCCATTTTCATGGTGACAGTAACAGTTTTTGTGGACTCCTGAGTTTAGAAAATGACATTTAAACGTACTGATGAAAAGGACAACGTTGGTTTTCTCTTTCTAGGTGGACCATCAGGTCTTCTTACCTCGGACCATTTGGTGAACCTGTCCCCCTTCAGCAGGTAGTCCTTCACCTCAGGGGGCTCCAGGATGTAGCGTCTCTTGTCCATGTTGCTGGCTGTCCTTCCCAGTCCTGCTAGTCATCAAACACAAGCTCGGAGACTTCAGTCTGAACAGGCCCTCCGCGTCAGGATCCTCCCTGTACCTGGTCTCTCTGGCTGGGGTTGGGAGGAATGTGTAATACCTACACTCAGGGATTTAGACACTGGGAGGAGGCACCCCAACAAATATGCATTGCAAATGACTGGCAATGAAAACAAACACTATCTGGCTCACTGGACTTGCTGACAGGAAACCTCACTGGGATTGGCTGGTGCTGAATGTTCAGAAAACCTTTATGATTTGAATGAGTTGTCAATTTAGAAATATCATTGTTACCTGTTTGATAAGACACACCTGTGTTTGGGGCAAGTGTCTGAGGATCACTTAATTCAAAGCGTGAGCTACAATGTAAATACTAATCTGCTAGGCACATGTTGTTTGTTTCTACACTTCCTCCCTGCAGGCCTTGGGTGCATTTCACCAGGTGGGCAAACTCAATCACAGGCCTAAAATAAATGTCCCAGATTGTTTTATGTAGCTTATTTTATGCAACAATGATATACTGTATATCAACACATATAATGTGTATGTTAGTAAAGGTGTTTGTTCAGACCATGCTGGGTCTTTCCTGTACTTAACATGTTATTTATTTAGCTGTTTCTGCAGATTAACAGGTCTCAACAATCCATGGCAGATGATTGCCTGTGGCAAATGGCGATAATTGCTGAATCATAGTGTCTGTCGGGCAGGGCTCCCAACCATTTGTTTATCATGCAAAGCTGAAAGAAATACTTTAGGCAAATGTTCAACAAGGCGATGGGACGAGACGATGCCAAATAAATAAATGAATCACTTATGATTGATGTTAGTTTAAATGGGATTTTTCTTTTTAATCCTCCAACGTACAGTATTTTAAACCGTTCTATCGATTTACGACTGCAACCTAAAGACGGACGATGTCATAGGCTATTTGATTCTCTTTTAGTTTAATAGTTTAATAAACGTAGGCTGCAACATGAAATATGTACAAGAGGAGGGAGTTTGTAACAGCCTCCATCCAACTGATCATGTCTCTGTTCTCAGACCTGTAACCCTCCCTGGCCTCCGGGCCTGCCAGGACCAGAGTCACTAGTGCACATGTTCCAGTCAAGAGTCACTAGTGCACATGTTCCAGTCAAGAGTCACTAGTGCACATGTTCCAGTCAAGAGTCACTAGTGCACATGTTCCAGTCAAGAGTCACTAGTGCACATGTTCCAGTCAAGAGTCACTAGTGCACATGTTCCAGTCAAGAGTCACTAGTGCACATGTTCCAGTCAAGAGTCACTAGTGCACATGTTCCAGTCAAGAGTCACTAGTGCACATGTTCCAGTCAAGAGTCACTAGTGCACATGTTCCAGTCAAGAGTCACTAGTGCACATGTTCCAGTCAAGAGTCACTAGTGCGAATGTTCCAGTCAAGAGTCACTAGTGCACATGTTCCAGTCAAGAGTCACTAGTGCACATGTTCCAGTCAAGAGTCACTAGTGCACATGTTCCAGTCAAGAGTCACTAGTGCACATGTTCCAGTCAAGAGTCACTAGTGCGAATGTTCCAGTGAATGAGATGGGCCAGTGAAATTACGTGTTTTCAAGTATTAGTCATCTTTACAGACTTGACGTATTATTTCTCTGATGACGTTATTTAAAACAACCTGCTTTTTGTCATCACTTGCTACTGCTGTCCACGGTGCTGAAGTCGTCTGAGATGCGGGGTGATGAGTTGGAAGGTAAATATGTTGTTAACTCAGCCTTATTACAGTAGCCTGCGTGCATGTTCAGACTCGTGTCCTATACAATGATTACGGTGGCCTGTTGTCTTGCACAGATAACTGGTCCTTTAAGAGCCTCGGCCCGCCCCCTCTCCTGTATTTTTAGCTGATGAAGCCATTTCATTTGTTAGACAAGATAGACAGCTGTGTACCGTATGATCTCACTTGATTGTTTTAATTGCCTAAATGACATCGAATCTTTTACTGCAGATACCCTGCAAGCCAGCTGTCCATTCTCTGGGAATGTCGATGGAATAAACATTTGTCTTTCCCGCTATCGGATGCTGAGGATCCCAATAATCAACGACATGCAACATCCATGATGTCCGTGATGAAACTCAACCCTGCACCCTGAGTCTCTAGGATGAACCGCAGTGCTTTCGAGTATGAAATGAATGAACCTTAATCAGTTTATTCGCAACACAGGCCGTCCGAGGCAGGAGCTTCCAGTCATCCCTCGCCTCAAGGATCAGGATCCAGTGTTCTCTCACTGTGGATAACAAGCAACCTTCAAGACGGACGCGGTGGCGGAGCAGCGAGGGAAGAACAGGGGCAACATGAGAGAGCGGGACTTTATGCCCAATATGGAGAGGGGCAAACCTGCTACTTACACGGGGGACAAAAAGGCAAAGATGGCTGCGAAGACAAACAAAAAGTGGGTGAGATTAGCCACTGTTTTTGCTTATGTTTTGTCTGTGTCTTTAGCAGCCATTATTCTGGCTATTTACTATAGCTTGATATGGAAGCCCACGAGCTCATCCTCTCAGTTAAAGCCGGTGATACCAGAGGAGGGCACAACCACAGCGAACATCTCAACCAATGTCTCCACGAGTACCAACGTCTCAGACACTAACTCAACACAAACAGAGCCTTTATTTATCAATGAGACCAGGCCGGGTGCTGTGCCCCAGAGCAAGGTATTTCACTGGGACAGGAGTAGCAGGAGCGCGGCCGTTACCTCCGAGGGCGCTCCATCAGAAAATGCGCACTCTCTGTCGAAGGGACTCTACACGTCTGCTCGAGCAGAAACTGCGGACAGACAAAACGCCGTGGGGAGAGCGAGACCGGCGTCTCAGGCCGAAGTGAATAGACAGAGCCCGCCAACGGGAGCCTATGGGACCATACATGTTGAGGACACGGATACGGCTGCTGAGCAGGTAGCTCTGGATGAGACAGCATCATCCACCTCCAGCAAGGCCGCCTCCGCCACCAACCAACACGGTCGCGGAGGAAACTGACCAAGCCACCTTCAGAGACGGAACTAAGACTGTTTGACAAGTCGGATACAAAGCGTAGTTATTCTCCGACTCATTTCAAATGCTCACATTGGACATGGCACAGGGTCCATGCACGTTCCTGAACGATTGATTGAGATGGCAAACTAAATGACTACGGCTGAAAGTGTATGACTTTATCCGCTTGAAAATAATATTTGTTTTCCCAACAACTATGCGTTTCTGTTACAGTATGCCTTAATTACGTCCTTTACTTCAAAACTCCTCTAGCAATTAATGGTCATTGCTATATCAATATGGAAAACATAACAGCTATGTTTATTTAGGAGATATACAGAGAATATGCTTATAGTTTGTAAATTACGCATTACTTACTGTAGCTCTTAACAGAGTCTTCTATCATTGCCATTCTGGTTGGGCTATTTAATAAAACAAGAATGCATTTATATTGCATTTCGTTTCACTAGGCTATATTTTCCTTGGACGAATACATTTGGATTCGTGCTTTAGAGGAACCTGTGTTATGAGAGACGCTCAGGTATATTATACACTGTAACCATGTAAATGTGTTGTGTATTTGGTAATGTACATAGGGGAGGTGTACTTTTTTTGGCCTTCGTCGAACTTAGTTGAATTATACTTTTTATTAAAACGATGGATGGTAGGTGCATTAGTATATATCACGAGGCAAATAAACGTCCATGTAAAATATTTTTTTGTTTGCATTTTGTTCAGGTTTAGTCTTCCAACACAATCGCATTACCTAGGAGGTTCATGTTCAATATCTCATCGTTTAAGATCAGGAATCTTTGAATTAATAGTCACATTACAATCCAGTTTGTAAAATGTTACTTGATGTCAAATTCTGTTTGAATTCAAGAAGCTTGATAATAGCCTACACTAAATATAATAGCTTAGACAATCGGGTCATGGTAAAATAGTAGAAGATATAGTAGGAATAGTTGTCTGGGCCATTGTTGACAAAGTATTTTTTTTCTCAAAATTTATGGCAATTACCTTGCCATTTATTTAGGAACTACCACACATAACCACCCCAAACATCTCTCTGAGATATGTATCTGGACAGTTCTTAATCAGAGCTCTGTGCTTCAACAGAAAGCCACAGCTGCTAAACCTGTGTAAGCAAGCATGTTTGTTCCAGTAGCTATAACAGACCCCTCTGTTTATAAGTCTGAAACTGCTCAGAGCACTGCCTCCCTCCCGCATTCTCCATCTCTCTTTCGCTCTCTCTTTATCTCTCTTTTTCTCCGTTTCTCTCTCTCTGAGTCACTTCTGGTGACCTCTGAAAACCATGTTGTACGTTATTTTTTATTACTGTTGCACGGAGCAGCATGTGAGGGAGGTGTATTGATTGAGCACACTGTATTGACAATGCACAAAGGAAGCAAAGAGCCTGTTACACAATCGGGGTCTGTGGTGTGTGCAGCCAAAACGAGAGGCCTGTGTATAAAGCACAGAGGAAAGCTTGTGGTTGTCTGAGAGGAGCATCACTTAAAACACTGGAATGTAAACGACAAAAGACAGCCGTGGTGGTTTGTTACACTTTGTTCTACTGTCTAACTGATACCAGATAGAAATTTGACAGACCGGGTAATCACACCAGGTTGTCTGCGCTGTTCAAGACCTTCTCAGTCCACTAAGCTGAAGGCTGAGCGTTCCCTCCGGTTGTGCTGTTTTCAACATTCTTAATCTGGTTTCCGAAAAAGTAATATTTAGTGAAAGACAACACAGCAACATAAACGTTTCCATTGCTCTATATAGTTGATGAATAGAACAATAAGCCAAGCAAACAAAAACATGATTTTTCTATTTCTGACAAGGACAGTTGTTCAGTTCTACACAGTGCAGTACAGCACTTGCCACACAAGAGCATGTCGTTGTTGAAGTGTACAGCAAAGCCCGGATGAAGTCACTGCTTTCGTCGTCCAAGTTGTTGTCATGATATTCCTCTAGTTGCCAATTGTTCTGTGGCAGCCTAACAAGCTTAACAACTATTAGGAAGGCTTGTCAGATCAGTAGTACAATAACAGTTTTGACTCTCTAAGGCTTGACCTTCCAAATACTTCCTCTACCCAACACTCTGGATGGGAGTGAACTACAAACTAACAAAGGCAGTGAAATCAAAGCGTTTCAATGTCCTATTGTATACTAATTAATAATTTACATGTGTTGGCTAAACAAGAATCTGCAGTAAGCTCATAACAGACTTTTGAGTTTGTCTTGGATGAATAATGGGCTCATGTATTATTAAGATGATGGAGGGAAATGCCATTCTATGGTCTCCAGGCTCCATTAGCTAACAGGAAGTGACATCACAACACCAAGGTAATCTACACATCTGTGTTTTATCTGCTGTTTCTCTCTGCTGACACACCAAGTCAAGGCATGATGACATCACTCAGAACTTTATGGCCAGCTGCACATTGACAGATGGGTTAGCCTAGCCCTTTGGAAGGGAGGGAGAGCATGAGAGACAGAGTGAGAGGGGGAGGGAGAGGGGGAGAGAGAAGGAGGGAGGGATGAAAGACTGTGCTTTCTAAAGTGTGCCATCAGACCAGACCAGCTGCCGAGGTGAGGCCGTTTCTCCACACAGGCCGGGAGAGATGACGCACGCGCTCAGTAGAGGCCGGCCAGGCCCACCTGTCTGGGAGCAGGTAGGCCCAGGCCCAGGCCCTATTTATCAGCCAGCATGAAGCACAACCCATGAAGCACAACCCCAGGACCTGTCTTACCACCCAGCCAGGTTCACAACACACCACAACTCTCCTCAGCAGGGGTTTAAAAGTAAAGATTTAGCCGAGAAGGCAGCGAATTAAGATCTGTTCACCCTACAGTAGAACCTGTTCTGGAAGTACACTGAATGGCACAGCTGTGGTATGATATTCAGTATCTTTAGGAGGTAGCTTTAGTTTTGATTCAACAGTTTCTCACCTTCAAACCTTAGAAACTAAACCAAACTAATACCATGAGAAAAGAGTCAGAGGCCGTTGAGAAAAACTGAGTAGCAACCAAGTCCTGTGGTAGGTCACATCTCTCCGGGGCCTAAACGACAGAAGGCGGCCCTGGAGAACGCCTGTGGAAAGATAATTAAAAGAGCAACACTCCAGAGACTGCTAACAGTTGGGTTGGGAAGGAACAGTAGCCATCGCAACAGGCCTCCAGGGGCTCATTTGGAACGATCTGGCTCTCTCATGCAGCCGGATGTACCTGGCTACTTGCCACTGTCCTGTCCTGCTACTCTTCGACCTTTACTTGGATTCCACAGCAGGTCACATCATGGAGAACCGTGCTAGTTTGCCGTCATGATTTTTTGCGAGAGTATATCAGTAGCGGTTTGTTGTTTCGTCCCGTTTACCCTTGCATGTTTTCCAGCTCGTTCACACACGTGACGCGTCACACGTGACGGCAGGAGCCACAGTTGCATGAGCACCGACCGTGACCCACCTGAGACTGAGAGAGACAAGAGTGAAAAAGAGTGGGGCAGAGAGGGAGGGAGACTTACGTGACATCGCCATGACTACTCTCAGAACTTTAGGTCTTGGAAGCCGGGGAACCTCTTGGTCTAGCTGCTGTCTGACAGAGACAGGCTGGCCGGCTCGTCTCCCGTACAGTCTGGACTGTACTCTATGTACGGTACGAACGTAGATATGGGAAAGTTGCTGATATGCACAATCCATCACAAACAGCTTGTTCTCATCTCGTCTTTAGTAAAACAAGTAGATATATAAAGCCGACAGTGTGAGAATTGCCCTTTTCAGATGGTAGTGTCATTCCCTGGAATGTATGTTTCAGACCCTAAATGTGTGCAGTTTTAACATACGAGACCATGAGATTTTACTGAGTACAAGAATCAAACGCCACAAAAGACCCCAAAACTGTCTGAAACAGGAGCCTTTATTAGTGCACTGCATCACCATCCTCTACAACAGATCCTGGACATTTCAATACCAACAAACATTCCTCTGGAGTTCTGAATCTGTAAACAGCTCTATAGACATATAGGTCAAACTTGTGTGTGCACACAGGAACACACACTCACAAACACTTTCCTTTTGGATCGTTCGGTTGTCGGTGTGCATCCACAGGGAGCAGGTAGTGAGAGACACAGCAGATACCCAACAGAGCATTATTGTCAGTCAAACACTTTGTTTACTTTCAAGTGTGGTTAAGCAAAGTTGGGTGATGAAGCACTTAGAACACCGTTCAGACAAACCTTGAATAAACAGATGAGCAGGGTACATGAAATGTAACTATGCTTTAAAGATGAAGACACACTGCAGGGAGTTACACCCAGGCATGACTGAAGCCAGGTCAACTCGTTTCCATCAACAAACAACATTCGAGATCAGGATCAGTTCTCCTTCAAATCGAATCCACATTCTCTACTGTCTCTACTGTCCACTTCACAGTCCAGAATATTTAACAACATTGCATTGTGTGTCGTACACTTCTTCCAACAGCCAACATTCAGGAAAGTTCAGGAAGAAACCTCAACCTTCTTACTACCTACCTTGTCCAGTTCAACAATATCATTACTCGGGTTTTGCAATCTATGTGTATTTTTGTGTTTCTAACAGATCATGTCTTTGGCAGTTCAAAACCTGTGGAGATGAACTGCACGGCCTCTTCAGCATGACTGCAGCACTACTGAATAAAAATGTAGACAAGGGGAGGAAAGTACTCTATTAACGTGTTATGGCTTTAAGTCATGGTTAAGTATGCTTAAAGTGTGATCCAGACCTCTAATGATAGTTGTAATTTTCATTCTCTACTAACTTCACTATGCACAGAGTTCCTCTAACTTAAGAAATGTCATTTTGTAGTCACACAGAGACACATTAATTAAATCAACAAATGAAGTTAGTGAACACAATTCAAGTCATTCAAACCAAATACATTGTGGTGACCTTTTTATATATTTGAAACAATATTCAAGGCACAACTATGAGAAAAAAAAACAATCCCACTTTTCAAGTGGGAATTGTATTAGAAAATGTATACACAGTATGGCTACTCCATATCATAATGCACTTGTATTGTGTTTTTTACAGTTAAAATAAAGATGTTCTGAAACTGTAAACTATTTGAATGAAAGGGTGAATACTGCATCAATCGATAGCTTATAAATGCAAATGGAGCCCGTGATCTGACCTTAAGTAATCAACACAGAAGGCATAGAGTATTATCAGCATATAATGCTAATTACATACAATTATTTAAATGACCACTAAGGCAAAGTCAGGCACGACACTTGGATGTAGTCAGCTCAAGGCCAGGCGGTCCAAGTCAAACTGATTAGCTATCATGAACTGAACCTTCATTTACATCAACTTTAATGTTTGTAGAACCTTTAAATAAAACTTCAAATGTAAACAAAGACAGCCGTTTCATGTCTTCAATTCAAATGACGCGCTACAGTCATGTAGAGCTCATCAATACTCTTACATCAAAGAATAAAGTGCTTGTAAGCCAAGTTCTTTTTTTTTTTTTTTTTAAAGAAAGGAAAATGCTTTTAGTCATTTGTTATGACCCTATGCTCTAATCATTCTCGTCTAAAACATCAACCATCTTGGATTCTTCCAAACTCAAGTTTGAGTTATCTTTCTCAATTACAAATAAAGAGTGAATGGAAGCAGGTGCTTCATCTGTTAAACGGCTTGTGGGAAATCCTCCAGGTTTAGTTTTCCTTCTGATACAGACTGAGATTTCAACATTTCAAGTCCTTTAGACAATCCTCCCATGCTCTCTGGCCTGAAAATAAAAAAATATACATATTACAGGTATAAATTGCGAATGTTTGTAATCGCTTAATCCACCACTTATAGCAGCGTTCTCTGGGATCTGCAGTATCTGTTCTCTCCTGGCTGAGCGCAGGTGGGTGGGAACACATTATCATACATACAGCAGGCGAGAAGATTAACGGGGACGGCTTCACTTGGCTATTTCTACGCCACTTGAAAAGCTGATGCTCGCTTCAGCAGTGAGTTATACTGTACCCTGGTCAGTGAGTTATACTGTACCCTGGTCACAATCTAATAATGTACTGTATCTTACATCTGCAATGCAGAGGAATCCATCTCTTATCTGTCTCTCATGCCCATGCATCCATCCATCCCTTACTCATCCATCACTTACTCAACCATGCATCCATGCATCCTCCCCCCTCTCATCCTCTCCTTAACTGACCTTATCAGTGCTGGTGGTGTGTGCTGGGTTCATCTCTCCTGACTCCAGGGTCAGAACAGACAGGCTGGAGTCTAGAAGCTCCTCTGTGTAAAAGAACCTGCTGTTAGTCACTGTGAACCCACATACCCTCCCTCCTCCCACTGGGACACCTCCCATACCCTCCCTCCGTCCCACTGGGACACCTCCCATACCCTCCCTCCGTCCCACTGGGACACCTCCCATACCCTCCCTCCGTCCCACTGGGACACCTCCCATACCCTCCCTCCGTCCCACTGGGACACCTCCCATACCCTCCCTCCGTCCCACTGGGACACCTCCCATACCCTCCCTCCGTCCCACTGGGACACCTCCCATACCCTCCCTCCGTCCCACTGGGACACCTCCCATACCCTCCCTCCGTCCCACTGGGACACCTCCCATACCCTCCCTCCGTCCCACTGGGACACCTCCCATACCCTCCCTCCGTCCCACTGGGACACCTCCCATACCCTCGCTCGGTCCCACTGGGACACCTCCCATACCCTCCCTCCGTCCCACTGGGACACCTCCCATACCCTCCCTCCGTCCCACTGGGACACCTCCCATACCCTCCCTCCGTCCCACTGGGACACCTCCCATACCCTCCCTCCGTCCCACTGGGACACCTCCCATACCCTCCCTCCGTCCCACTGGGACACCTCCCATACCCTCCCTCCGTCCCACTGGGACACCTCCCATACCCTCCCTCCGTCCCACTGGGACACCTCCCATACCCTCCCTCCTCCCACTGGGACACCTCCCATACCCTCCCTCCGTCCCACTGGGACACCTCCCATACCCTCCCTCCGTCCCACTGGGACACCTCCCATACCCTCCCTCCTCCCACTGGGACACCTCCCATACCCTCCCTCCGTCCCACTGTGGACCCACATACCCTCGCTCGGTCCCACTGGGACACCTCCCATGACCTACCTGCCTTCCTGCCGCTGCTCTTGGCGTGCTCTAGAGGCTGGGGAGAGACGTCCTGGGGAGAGACGTCCTGGGGAGAGACGTCCTGGGGAGAGACGTCCTGGGGAGAGACGTCCTGGGGAGAGACGTCCTGGGGAGAGACGTCCTGGGGAGAGACGTCCTGGGGAGGGCCACAGGCTCTCTCCTCCGTGGGGGAGCTGGGAGCAGGACTGCAGACATCGTCACAGTCTGTCTTGGGAGCCGTAGGAGGTTCAGGGGCTTTTGGCGGCTGTCCTTGCCTGACCAAAGAGCTCTGTGTCTGGGATTCTCCAGCAGGTCGCTCTGCTTGGTCCTGAGGGTCACCGGCTTCCTGGGTATCTGTGGGCTCCTCGTACTCATGTCTGGTGTTGCTAGGGGAGGTGTTGCTAGGGGAGGTGTTGTTGTGACGGGCCTCTTGGATGAGCTCGTCTGAAAAGCGAACTTTCTTTTCGGGGCTCTTATGAGACGCAGCCTCGGTCTCACCTTCAGGAGCGCTGTCTGGGAGAGAGCTGGGGGGCCCAGGCAGCTGCTCAACCCCAACCCCCTCCTCCTCCTCGCTGACCACATCCAGAAGAGGTGAAGACTCTGTTTTGAGGTCACCCTCTGTGACCCTTGGGGTCTCTGCTATGGGCTGGTCCCCTTCTGGGTCTCCCAGGGCGTCCAGTTCCTCCAGAAACTCTTCCAAGCTCGTCTGAGAAGCCCGTGAGAGACCCCCGTCCTCGTCAGCATCCCATCTGGAAGACATGTTTTAAGTCCACAAGAGCCAAAGAAATCCGCACTCTAGATAACATCTTGATCAGCAACAGAAAAGCCCAGTTTTGGGATCTACGACACGGTAAACAGTGCGTGCGTTCAGTACTAGAGAGGATGACTTTGGACGAAAGACGATGATGGAGTTGAAGAACTGAGAAAGAGCGTTTGTGGAAGGAGAACAGGAAGACATCCTATCATCCCTTAATACCATCTGACAACAACTGCTGACAACATGGAGGAGTGGCCCACAGCAGGGAAGGACATAAATAGGTGGGTAAATAGGGAGTCAGGTGGCTGAGCGGTGAGGGAATCGGACTAGTAATCCGAAGGTTGCCAGTTCGATTCCCGGTCATGCCAACTGACGTTGTGTCCTTGGGCAAGGCACTTCACCCTACTTGCCTCGGGGGAATGTCCCTGTACTTACTGTAAGTCGCTCTGGATAAGAGCGTCTGCTAAATGACTACATGTAAATGTAAATACTGCATGAGGACAGACAGGATGGAGCTAGCCTCTCCTGGTACATCGGTAACGTGACAACCACTTGACAGATGTCTTATGGAACAAACAGAGCTTTTAAGAGGAAGTTTCCCATGTGAGAAGACAAACAGGTTTGACGTGTGCTGTGTTCTGTCCCCGGAGCATCCCTAAGGGCCTGCAGCCAGACAAAACACTTCACTGAACTGGCAGGACAGCGATGAGGCTCCATCAGGGCGTCTGCTTTACATCTCTCTGATGCATGTCTGCTGCCTCACCCTGGACTCTACTGACCTTCTGGCGCGTCCAGTCAGACGATCTTTGCCCTTGGCCTTGCTGCCCACCACAGGAACCTTCTTGCCCCCCTCGTCTCCTTTGCCCCTTGTATGGTGGCCTGTGTGGGACACGTTTGAGGAGGAATATCTTTGAACCACATGAACACTAGACAGACACTGACATCAGAGTACGTTCTACACCACTAAGTGTCTGGAGACTACAGGCGACTGTTGCAATAAACTGTACAATATGGCACCGAAGGTTGTTCTGTACAGCCCTGAGCAGGAAATACCTCACCTCCAGAGTCAGCAACTGATTTGGGATAACCTTTCCTTGCACTCTTCCCACCTGGAAACCAAACACAGTATTAATAGAATATTGTCTGTAATCAACATGTTTCTCTCTTATCTATGGAAGCAAATCAGTGACATTATGTTTTGAATTTGAGAAAAGGCATTGAATACTTAATATGGAAATTTAAACACCACCGAATTCATAGCATCAAAATATTTTTCGAGGAAAACCATACCTGAATTTGTTATGTTTTGAATTCACCTGCCAAATTTATTTTGATGTAAAAAAAAGAAAATCTGAACAAAAAACTAAAGGTTTGTAAATTCAGATGGCTCAAATTTGAATGATGAAATTCAGATTTAAAAAAATTGAGCCCAAAAAATTCTAATAAAAAGACATTCTGGTTGCTCAAATTCTAAAGCAAATATTCAGTTCTGAAAAAATTTAAGAAGAAAAAAAATGTTGCTGAAAAGAATTCTGATTGCAACATCCGGAATACCAAGGATAGGTAAGGCAATCGTATCTGAATTTTTCAGCTCTATTTTTTTTTTATTCATTTTTGCTTTCGAATTTCAGTAGCCTGAATTTAGTTTTATTTGAATTTTTGAAGATTTACATTTTTGAAGATTGAATTTGTTATACAATTTTAAGATTACATTTTTTGTTATACAATTTTTGGTACCTGAATTTTGTTGTTCGAATTTGTGCAAACTGAAATTCAGATTATAATTTTTTTTTTACCAACCAAAAGTCTCACCTCTAGTTTGAGGCCCTCTGTCTCTCTCTCCAGGGGATTTATCTGAAAACCTTGAGGCAAAGGTTTAGTTTACAGAGCAAGGACGCCCCAATAAGCTGCTGAGAGAGAACTATAAACAGGCACAGTACAAGTTCTGGGCGACAGTCTGGTGTAGAATGTAAACATGCACATTCTTACCATAGTTAATGAAGAGTCCATGGGGCTTAATGGTTGGGCACCTATCCTGCAACTTTACCACTAACCTTAGCGTTAGCATTCTACTTAGCCTTAACAGTTAGCACTCCACTGGGTTCATTTAGCAGGACTGCCCACATTCATCATTCATTCATTTTAAACCCTTGCCAAAAAAGGCAAGGCATTTCACCCCTGAGTAAATATAGTCTCCCTTGTCCCTTTTAAGTTTCTCTGCTTGTTCTAAATAGCTTGTTTATGTTGCTACTGGGCCGCTCAGGGCACTGCAGATGCAGCTGATAACCACCGAACTACAAAGACCACCGAACTACAAATACCACAGTGCTGCTTTCTTCTCTTTCTGGGTAGTGATGTATGAAAAGGTATTTTGGGGTGACACAATCTTAATTGTTTAAGTTGTAACACTGTTGATGCATCTCTTAAAAGCACATGTGATTTTTAGTTACCAGTACAATTGGCAGATGTGTATTAGTCTGCAACATTAATAACCAGTTGCGATATTATTCAATTTAGTGTGACAGTCTGCTAATGCTGTTTGTATCATGTGACTTGATCAGATCTAGTCTTGTGATGGTACAACAGTATCATGAGATTAGACATGGGTCCAAATGTAGTCTCTCTAAATCCCTACAACATTCTAAATCTACATTGAGTTATTGAGAGCAGCCAATCATACTATACAAAGAAGAAAGTAAATCTATGAGATAACATTTTTATTCCTCCAGGCATTTTCCTTTCTGCTACAGTTTCTCACAAACCTTCGTCACAGAATGGTTTTGGTTAAAGGAGTTAGTTGGGGTGAGATGCATGTAGGTTAAGTACAAGCTTAAAGAGACAGTTCAGCCCAAAATCAAAAATTAATTGTAATACCTATTTATCCATCGAACTACATCCTCAAGTGTGCAAACAAATGTGCAAACAAATGTGAAAACATGCATTCGGCAAACCAAACAAACAACCATGCGCTAGCGCTAGGGAGTCAGGTGGCTGAGCGGTGAGGGAATCGGGCTAGTAATCCGAAGGTTGCCAGTTCGATTCCTGGTCATGCCAACTGACGTTGTGTCCTTGGGCAAGGCACTTCACCATACTTGCCTCGGGGGGAATGTCCCTGTATTTACTGTAAGTGGCTCTGGATAAGAGCGTCTGCTAAATGACTAAATGTAAATGTAGCTGAAAGGGCCGACAGTAGCAGAGCTGCTAGAGAAGCGGGCTGGTGTTAAACAGGAGGGCTGCGGTCGGGCTTCAAGCTTACATGTGATCCGTCTTGTCCAGGTCCCAGGCTCGTCTCCACTGGCCCTTGGCGTTTTTGTGGCGAGCAACTCTATCTCGGTCGATCTGCTCGCGCTCCTTCTTCCAGCGCAGGTACTCCTGCTGCTCCTCTCTGGAGAGGCTGAGCTCAGTCTGGCCCTGCAGCTCTGCATCCTGGGGAGACACAGTCACACGTTAGTCACACAGTGGACGCTTTCATCCGCAGCGACGCACATAGTGCAAGTAGAATGTACAGCGGAAGATCAAGAATCGGAAGTGCGTATTTCTACGGTATTTCAGTGGTCAGAGTTGACTGAACGGTCTGTGTTTGCCCCCGTTTCCCTCAGGGGCCCGGGGCCCCTGGTGAAGCTGTAGAAGCAGCAGCCTGGAGAAGGGCCCGCAGCCGGCTCAGAGCTGCAGCATGACCTCTGGCGAGTAACAGGAAAACAGCCTCTCTCAACGGGAGCGGAAATCAATAAGACACTGAATTGATCTTTGCTAAATTTGTTTTGTTTTTTTCTAGGGGACATAAAGGACACAAACGCAGTGACAGAGAGAGAAGTAACAGCTCCAGAGAGGTAGAAGATGAGAAGGACACACGGATCTGACAGGTGTTGTTTTGCTCTGAGGTGCGAGCCAATCAGAGGCAGGTAAACATTTGGTGCTCCTACAGGCGGTCTCCAGGATGAGGGAGAGAGTGTTCGTCCCTCTGGTTGTCTCTCCTGCTAGGGGACGCAGGGGTCCCGGGGGACGGTGGATGCCGCATGTTCCAACAGGCAGTCCCCTGCTGTCTCCGTTAGCCAGAGCGCTAATTAACACTTTCAATTTCCTGCCTCTACAGGGTCTCCCAGGGAGGGCGTCAGGGGCCAGGGAGCTGTCTGATTGTAGCTTTCAATTAGGGCCTGGCCTCCCTCAGGGAGGAGGGCAACACAGGGATTAGAAGGACTACGCCTGCTTCACAGCTTGTAACACTAGCAGGCCTTGACGATGGAGATGAAGACCTGTACAAACGTGTCCAGTTGAGGATGTGGAGATACCGCTTTGTGGGTGGGGGGACCAAATGAATGAAACAAACAACGTTGAATCCCCCCCTCGAGCTCTTCTGCAGTTGGCGCGGGCCGGTTAGCACAGCCTAGGACCTGCAATCACCTTCTTATGCAACAGCATCCGGCTTCCACATAGGAGAAACAGAGCGTTGCGTAACCTGCCGGCAGCGTTCTCCAGGGCGGGGCTGATAACCAGAGGAGGCAGAGGAGGAGGCAGCAGTGGCAGCAGAGGAGGCAGCAGAGGCAGCAGAGGAGGAGGCAGCAGTGGCAGCAGAGGAGGCAGCAGAGGCAGCAGCAGAGGCAGCAGAGGAGGCAGCAGAGGAGGCAGCAGAGGAGGCAGCAGAGGAGGCAGCAGAGGCAGCAGAAGAGGCAGCAGCAGAGGCAGCAGAAGAGGCAGCTCTCGTCATGTGGTCTACACTCGCTCCACGTGAGAAGGTCTGGCCTGTTTACCTCTGCTGCTGCACTGTCCAGCCTGCGCCTGACCAGCACACCACCAGACCAGGAGGCCCTCACGGACACTGTCTGACCACTGGGTTGTGTGTGTGGTTTGTGTGTGTGTGGTTTGTGTGTGTGTGGAGGAGAGTGACGTGTCGGATCATTCCCTCAGAGCCAGTGCAGTATTCCCCCTGTAAGAGGCATCGACATGTCTGGGTCCTGTAAGAGGCATCGACATGTCTGGGTCCTGTATGAGGCATCAACATGTCTGGGTCCTGTAAGAGGCATCAACATGTCTGGGTCCTGTAAGAGGCATCGACATGTCTGGGTCCTGTATGAGGCATCAACATGTCTGGGTCGTGGCTCTTACCTGGTAGTACGGCTCACACTCCAACACACTATAACGCTCCTCTGTCTGCCTCTGGTCCTGCCTCTGGTCCTGCCTCTGGTCCTGCCTCTGGTCCTGCCTCTGGTCCTGCCTCTGGTCCTGCCTCTGGTCCTGCCTCACCTCATCCTGGGAGAGAGGGGGGGAGAGAGAGAGAGGAAGAGCAAGAAAGTGACACAGAGACAAAAAGATAGATGACAGACAGATGACAAAAAGAGGACAGAGAGGTATCGAGTGAGAGGGAGGAAGAGAGAGGGAGAGAGAGGGAGAGAGAGGAAGAGAGAGGGAGAGACAAAAGGACAGAGAGAAGGAGAGGGGTAGAGAGGATGAGAGAGAAAGGGAGAGAGGTAGGGAGGATGAGAGAGGAGGGGAAGGGGGAGAGAAAGAGAGATGACAGTTACATAATGCTTCCCATGTCTTTCAGCTGTTTATTAATCAATGATAGACTATTACTCCTGAAGGTCCCAGTGCTGCCATTGTTATGGCTGCCATTAAACTGACAACAACGTATCCTGTGTACACCTGACAGGCTGACAGAACTAGACTGCCCCCTGGTGGACAAACACTGTACAACGGGAGGGATTTTGTGTTTGAAGAAATATTCAATTCAGTTCGACATAATGCGTTCACCCGTGTGAATGTGTCTGGGTGATTCATGCTGCCATTAGCAGACGTCTCCAGGACAGAGGGAGGGTGAGGACTGCTGGAATGAGTCTGTCTGTCTCAGGAGGAGAGATTTAAGACATCCACAGACTTCATTTGTTCCTCCCTCCCAGAGCACAGACAAAACACAGCTCTCATTCGCTCACCCAGGCGCTCGTTTTCTCTCTCCATCTCTCTCACACACTCCCTCTCTCACTCCGTCACTCTCCCTCCTTTGTCTCCTTTGTCTCTCTCTCTCTCCCTCAGTCCCTCTCTCTCACTCCTTTCTCTCTCACTCCCCCTCTCTCTCTCCCTCTCTCCTCCATCACCTGTCTGGCACATTGCAGCTCTGTCCACTTGGCAGCATGATGAGCCACATTCACAACCACATTTGTATTAAAAAAAACGTGTGAATGTTAATTAGATTAAATCATTCTTTTCATGATGGTGGGAAAACAAGGAGGAAACATGATGCAAACAGAAGGTCTGCAGAAGGGTCCCTGTTCCCCTCCTCCCCCTCTCCCTCCCCCACTCCCTCCCCCGCTCCCTCCCCCTCTCCCTCCCCCGCTCCCACCCCTCTCCCTCCCCCTCTCCCTCCCCCTCTGTATCCCTCTGTCTCTCTCCTTATCTGGTCCTCTCTCCACAGAGCAGACACACCAGACAGACCCTCCCTGATCCCTCCCCGCTGTCAGACAGCTCCAGAGCAGGGCCAGCCCACTCCTAGTCCCCACCCTCATCCTCAGATCCCGGCCAGGGCCCCATCCTTCAGTGAGCCCACTAGGCCGTACCCTCATCCTCAGATCCCGGCCAGGGCCCCATCCTTCAGTGAGCCCACTAGGCCGTACCCTGGGTATGAAAGGCCCACGTGTCCAAGCTGCAGTGATAAGCTCTCATTCCAGCTTGTGTTCGACTATGGACGCACATTTAATGCTGAAGAGTAAGGCACTATCTGATTTAGTTATTTGCGTTACACAGTTTCTGAATAGAATCATGGAAACAGGAACAGGACTGTCCTGGAGGTGACACTATGACATCGTCATGGCTAAACTTACCACAACCCCAACACTGACTGAGTCCCTGTGATGGACCATAGGGCTGACCCGAATATAGGCTAGAAATAGTGTTCATGATGTCACTGCTACCATATTACATCAGTGGGCTGGGGACTGCGGGAGGCTAGCCTAACACATAGCACACACATGCAGACTCCAAGATTGTTACACAGACTCTGCTATGCACACATGCACACACACACACAACTCTGTAACCCTATTTTCACCCAAACCCCGCCCCCCTCCCTCCACAGGAACAGAGGATCAGCTGTTCATGGTGTGTGTCAGCAAGTTGATAGGAGAGCGTGTGTGTGTGTCCACGAGTGTAATTGTGTGTGAGTGTGTCCACTGGTGTGTGTGTGAGTGTGTGTGTGTCCACTTGTGTGTGTGTGAGTGTGTGTCCACTGGTGTGTGTGTGAGTGAGTGTGTGTGAGTGTGTGTGTGTCCACTGGTGTGTGAGTGTGTGTGTGGCAGTCTGAAGCAGCTGTTCGGACTCTGCAGACCAGGGATCTGAGTCAGGTCACAGAGCAGCTGGAGATGTTAGCGTGTGTGTGGCCTGTACTCATGCAGGCGTGTGTATGACTATGTTTCACCTGCACATCTATAACACAACATTCCACAGATAGTAAATCAAGGCTTCAGGCTTTGTGCTCCATCACAGGAGGAGGGGGGAAGGGAGGGGCCAGTCCTCCAGAGACAGCTCTCCCAAGACACGTCAGCAGACAGGTGTTGGTTGTTAGGCAACCACACAGCAAGGTGTGTGTGTGTCTGAGGGGGGGGCTCACCTGCGATCCTGTCTCCCCCCCGTAGGGGGGCCTGGCTCTGCCCTCCAAGGGTGCCCGCGGGGGCCTGTCCACCAGGGGGTGGTTGTGGGGGGCCGGCCCCCTCCTGGTCATCCTCTCACTCACCACCCGCTTCACCCCCTGAGGTCAACAGACACAAACACACAACGGGCCTCACAGCTACACCACAACACCAGAGATGGGAGTAACTAAGTACAAATACTTTTTCTGGTATCAATACTTACTACACTATTTATGTTATCTATTTATAATTACTTTCACTCCTGAAATTGTTTACACAAATATTTTTATAAAAAAAATATTTTTATAATTTTTTTTTTTTGAAATGCCCAAAAATGGTTGAAATAATATTTTCAAAAAAAGGTTAGAAACAAATTTAGAAAAAGTTGAAAAAATATATTTTTTTTCAATCACTCACATGGTCTGCACACATGCTGCAAAGTTCATCCAGATATAAGGTACAAGTGGTCCACAAATGCAGGCTGACCACGGTGAGTGTTCTCTACCTTGGTGTGGTTCCCTGCCATGGTGACCAGCAGCTGCCTCGACCTGGCTCGCCCCGCACCCGGGGGACAGTCCTCCCCACACAGCCCAGGCCCTGGCCGGGTCACCACCACACGGGGCTCCTGGAACACAGGCCCAGCCCGGGTCAACAGGACAGCCTGACAGGGGCCTAGCTGGCTAGCTCGCTAGCATGCTAGCAGGCTAGCTCGCTAGCATTCACAGCACGGGAACACACACAGCCAGCTAGCTAGCTAGTTAAAGCACTAGAACACACCAAGCTACCCAGCTAGCTACAACACTTGTACACACACACACGGCCAGCTAGCTTGCTACAGCACTGGAACACACACAGCTAGCCAGCTAGCTACAACACTTGTACACACACACGGCCAGCTAGCTTGCTACAGCACTGGAACACACACAGCTAGCCAGCTAGCTACAACACTTGTACACACACACACACACACGGCCAGCTAGCTTGCTACAGCACTGGAACACACACAGCTAGCCACAATCTACGCATCTCTCACAGTGGTGGAATTGTTAATGGTGATGGTCAGGTCGTCCGCTTTGCCCTTCCGGTTCTGCAGGGCTTTCCCTTCCTCCTCCGCCTTCTTCTTATCCTCCTCCACTTCCTGTAAGGGACACAGAGAGGACGACAACTCCGAGATGAAAAACAGCTGATGGTGACGACCTTAGCATGGAGGAGTCAGTGTGGTGGTGCTGGAGGTTGAAAGCTCTGCCCACCTGGTACCTCCTCATGAGGGCCTGGTTCTTCTGGCGCAGGGCCTCGATCTTCTTGTCCAGCTCCTTGTCTCTCTGCTCCCTCTTGGGCAGCATTTCGCTGGGGCTCTGGGTGGAAGGGGACAGTGCTGTCTTCATGAGGACCGCAGAGGGCGCAGGCATCACCATGGGCATGACAATTTGGGATACTGTCACCTGAGCCAGACTGGACTCACAAACTAATGAAAGCATAGATTTGAACTTGTGTGATTTGGAACTAAACAATGCCCCAAACATTTATGAAATAGTGGTTGAATTGACTTTGAAAATGTGAAGAAAAAAAAAATCTCTCTCTCTCTCTCTCTCTCTCTCTCTCTCTCAGCAGGAATCTTAAGTGCAGACTATCTTAACCCTCGTGCTGCCTTCGGGTCACATGACCCAAAGGTTCATAACGAACCATCGTTGTGTTTACCCAATTTTACCCAATACAAAAACAAATAAAAATAATTTTCTTTTAACCTTCGCAATGTGGGGGGTCTGAGACAGCCCAACGGTTAAAAGAAAATGCTTCACTTTGTTTTTGTATGCGGTAAAGTTGTCGCAATACGACGGTGGGTCACAATGACTGATGGGTCAGAATGACCCGAAGATAACACAAGGGTTAAACATCCTAACACCGTCAGCTGAAGTCTTCCTCACACGACCAGAGGCCCCCTCCTAATCCCAGCGTGGCTTCAGACCGCTACAGGGACAATGTGCAGTGTCACTGATCCAGAAGAACAACTGAATCCATGGACACAAGGCACCCATCTAATGCTGTCAGCTGGAAGGATCGATGGAGATCTGGTAACAGTGACGGAGCGTGTTCAGGCCCAACACAGCCAAGGTAGTAGTAACTTGAAGCCCTGTTACAGGAATCTAAAGCAGCTACATGGCTCTTATGGAGACTAAGACATACTTTCTGACATGCTTTCTCTGAGCTCATCACCTGGGCAGAGGGTTCTGGGAAGTGTAGTTTGTGTAGTTTCTTTGAACAGCTTGAGAGAGGGCTGAAGAACACATGACTGACAGGGCAATAGTAGCAGTAGTATTACTAGGTATTCCACTCACATGTATTTAGTTCTTTATACCAGCAGTGTCGCAGAAGGCTTCAAATATGCCCACATAGAACTGCACCTACACCACCCCTACACCCTGAAAGACCCGTTACTGATCCTTTACTGATCCCTGAGGGGGAAATGTGACATTGCAGGAGGCAAGAAGAGGAAATACGAAATAAGAATAAAAGCAGGTAACAGATTCTAAATATGCACGAGGTGACCCTTTGCAGCAGCCAATGGCAGAGGGCAGCTTCTACACCTCGGCCTTTAGCTCAGATGACCGGCGACCGCAGAAGGAGAGAGCCAAGCAGCTCAAAAGCCAAGCAGCTCAAAAGCCCGGCTCACAGCAACTCGTTATTCCCTGCGCTCAAAAGGATCTTGGCCTTACAGGATCGATGTCATGTGTCATGTTGGTAACTGATCAGATTAGGCCGGTAAAGTGCCCACACCCAATCATCTAAAACAGCCTTTCCCAACCCTGGTCCTCGGGACCCACTGCCCTGCATTGTTTGCACTGCACACACCTGATTCAAATGAATGGGTCATTATCAAGCTCAGCAGAAGCCTGGTAACGACCCGTTTATTTGAATCAGGTGTGTTGCAAGAGGGAAACATCTCAAACATGCAGGGCAGTGTGTCCTGAGGACCAGGATTAGGAAAGGCTGATCTAAAACACAATTTAGCTTTTCTACTGGAGCCTTCAGAATGCACAGAATGGGTTGCGCCCCGTGGGCCAGTGCTGGGTTTGTGCTGAGCTAGCTTCTGCGCTACGAAAGACGACCCGACTGCCACCATACAGCCTCTGGAAGGCACTTTGAAATAAACATGCCTCAAGCTATTGATGTAGCACAGAAAAACACCACTTCCTGTTCAGGAGAAGTGACACAGCCATGCCCCCCCTGCCTGTCTGGGACACACTAAAGCCCATCTCCCTCCCTCTCCCTGCTATGATGCCGTCACAAACCACCACTATCGGAGTAACCTTGAGACTGAACAATACAAACACTAAAACAAGGGCCCAGGACACAGGATGTTGAATATTTAACCTGCTAGAATAAAACATTTTCTATTTAATTAAGACTGAAAGCCTGGTCAGCCTTGAAAAGAGGCTACCCTGACGAGGAGGTCAACATTCTGCATGTGGCGATAGCTGCCCCCTGTCTGCCTGACTGTCTGCCTGTCTATCTGCCTGTCTATCTGCCTGTCTGTCTGCCTGTCTGTCTGCCTGTCTGTCTATCTGCCTGTCTATCTGCCTGCCTATCTGCCTGTCTATCTGTCTGTCTATCTGCCTGCCTATCTGCCTGCCTATCTGCCTGCCTGTCTATCTGCCTGTCTATCTGTCTGTCTATCTGCCTGTCTGTTTGCCAGGTACCCGCCGTCGCCACAGTGATGACAAAAGAGAACCCTCTCAGCTCCATGTGACATTCCGTGCAGCGCCGAACAATGAGTCACAGCACCCGGGCCAGGATGCCATTCTTCTTCTGGGGTTTTCCACCTCCGCCGCGTCGCCATCGCTGCCCACACAGACTAGCTGCCGGTCTCATAGCACGGCCGGCAGGGGGGAGAAGAGCGGACTCACTTCAACTCAGATGCATCCACTTTCCTCTCTTATTTTTAAGGATATGTCAGTATTGTACTAATCTAAAACACCATTTGATACCTGACACCAATTAGAAATGTGTAAGCCTTTTACAGTTCCAAAACGAACATCAAAACATTCAGGTAAATCTTTCTACCATTCATCAAAACCACTATCTCGGGACACTGAGTAATGAGAAGCAGTCAGCAGCACACAGTGCAGGAACCAGCAGAGCAAAGACTGCTCAACTCAAATCGTGTTTCTGAAGCCTGTGGAGCCAGTGAGAAGTTAGCTTACAGCTCCTGGTCGCCAGGGTTTCCAAACACAACAGACCCTGACGACACACAGGGGGACAGGAGCAAGGCAGAGACTGGCTGCTGGATGGCACCAGCCCCTCACTGCAGGGAGACCAGAGCAGCCAGTCCCTCACTGCAGGGAGACCAGAGCAGCCAGCCCCTCGGAGAGACGACCACACTGCAGAGAGAGGAAGTGGTCATGGAGGACAGGAAGCCTCCGGAATAAGAGAGTGCACCTTCCAGTCCTGCTTGTTAGCAAGGGAGCAGGTCCTGAGCAACTGTGTTTCATAAACACACACACACACACACTGACACTCCGATGCGCACACACACACACACACACACACACACACACTGACACTCCGATGCACACACACAAGCATCGGCATCGGACGGTGCCCATGGCGAGGCGTGGAGGCCCACTGGGCCGAGGCTGGCTGGACTCCCTCCCTGGCCACCTACCGGAGGCTGGGGACAGCCTAGGCAGTGGCCACTCACTCCACTACCTAAGGCACTGCGTTGGTAACAGCTACAACCTCGGCTAAATACTAAAACAGGGTAGGAAGCCCGCACGGGGGGGGGGAGACAGAGAAAGACAGAGCGAGATAGTCCAAAAGCTAGAGAGAAATGGAGAGAGCGCGTGGGAGAAGGGGAGAGAGAGAGAGAAAGAGAGAGAGGACACACTTACGGCTCTGTCCATGTCAGCGGTAGAAGCTGGGCTCAGTCCAAATGCGAGGCGGCCGGGGCAGCAGAGGCAGCAGGCTGGGGTCCACGATCATGCCTTGATTACAATGAGCCAAGTTGGGCTGAACGCCAACACGTCTAACAAACGCTCTGAGCCCCCCCGCCCCCCCTTTAACGGATTTCACGGCACCCACCCGCCAGCTCGCTCACTCTCGATCTCTCTCCCTTCGTCCCTCCCACTCTCTCGGACACATACTGTCTCTCCTTCCCTCCTCACTCTCCCTCCCTCTCTCTCTCTGGGGCACTTGCTCTCAGATAAAATTACCCTTCACACCCCCCTCTCCCCCTCCCTGTTCCTCTGCTCCGAACACGCTGGTTAAATGCTGCCCCCTCCCCACTAACACTCCCTCCCCTCTGGATTTAAAGGGAAACAGGAGAATGTCCACAGATAGCTCTGCCTTCATACGGGAAACAAACAGACCCTAAGACACTCATGAATTGAACCCAGCCCGTTTGTGTTTCGCCTCAAAGACGTACACAAACACGTTTCCCAAAACGAGGTTCCTGTCTCCTTACTGCTGGCCTCCTGCCCTCTCAGTAGCAGCTGGTTTGCCTGACAGGCTGCCCTGTCTGAATGTGAACATCCAGTGTACTATTAGGGGGCTCCCATTGAGAGGGGGAGAGAGAGGGAGGGAGAGAGAGGGAGGGAGAGAGAGAGGTTAAGTTTAGGGAGGGGGTGGGGCTGTCTGCAGGATTTCCCACGATTCCTCATGCAGGGTGTCTAGCCTAGGAATAAATGATATGCACCAGGCAGACAAATGCCAGACTGCTGAAGGAGGCAGCAGGGAAGTCAAGTTGCTCTCAGTGGCTGGACACTGGTGTTCCCAGAGTGCTTGAGAAACAGACAGCATCTTTGATAAGAGTATTAGGTTATCAGTCACAGCCTACTGCTTTAGCTAGAACAGAGTGCCACAAAGAATACGTTTCTTAAGGATTACTGTGTTAACAAACTAGATATTGCCTTACACGTGATAGCCTACTTCAGGGGTATGCACAGAAAATACAGGAATGTGACAAATACATTATTTTAAACAACTGCTTTCTGATGTAACATGTAAGGACCGTTAGCAACAACAACAAAAATCACCTATAGAAAATCCAAATGATAGTTTTTTACTGTATTAAACAATGTTATTATGAGTTATGGCTCTGATACAGATCAAATAAAAATGTGGTGGAATCAAAATAGTTCTGTTATTTTTTTAATCGAAATTGAAGTCTGCTGTGCCCGTGATGCTCGTGTCCGCCATGCAGTCAGTGATTATAGTCGGTAGTTGATTTTGTGTTAACTTAATTTAACTTTGTTTGAGTTTGTGCCCATGAGCAAACCCGTTTCAGAAAGGCCTACTATTGCGCTTCATGGTTTCAGTAAACGTGTTAATTCATAAAAATAACAAAATAGGCATACACTTATTTCTACTGAATGTATAGTCGGCATATCCAATTAATATTGTCTTGCCGTTAGTTTGCAAGCCAGGGTAGAATAGTTTGAGACGGCTTCTAAGAGATCAAATGCTGGTTAAGACTGGGTATTTTGGATTCAACATTTAGGTTGGAATCTATTTGACTAGCCTACCTAACACCTTGCTAGCCTACCTTGCAACACTGCAGGATGGTCGGACATGTCACCAATTTGGTAACAGTAGGCCTGTAATTTATCACCCGTAGCTATGGTTTATGGTTTTAGAATCTTCAAAATACCCACTAAAATAAAGAAAAATGTCATCCCAATTAGAAAAATACTGCAAACCAACTATAGACAGTTGATGGATGCGGGTTTTTTTGTATATTATCAAGCTAGCTAGCTAGACGTTTAGAGTGTGGCTAGTCTAGTGTGCTGTGATCGAAGCAAGGTCGTTGAAGTGGAAGTTAAAACACTTGGGGGAACCCCATACAAACATGTACCACACATTGATATTCAAATAAGAAATATCTAATTGCATGATTAACTGTGAAGTCATATCCCACAACTACGGGTTACTTACCACGACATTGGAAAGATTTATATTCCTGACAGGCATGTTAATTAACGTGAGTGACATGATGATGCACACATTTGGCGCATGTTCTATGATTGTCCACTAGGTGGAATGCTTTATCCTTAGTCTGAAAAAAAAAAAAGATGTCTATTGGCTCATCATTAACAGTTAAGCATAATTAGAATATTTCTCTTTGCAGCCGACCTGCCATAAAACATATGTAGAAAATGACATATACACTAAAAATAACAAACAATAAGGATATGCAGATGCATGTGAAAGGTGTTAGGACATGGGCAGCATTGTGCAGCTATGTTGGAAGAGACTCCCTCGCCTCAAGCATCCTTAACAGCTAAAACCCAGAACACGTGTGTCTGGGACTGGGCACAACGTTTTGGTTGGAATCTAGATAGGCTAATCACTCTTGTATGGGCGAACAGCAGACACATATAGGCTACATTTACATTTAGTCATTTAGCAGACGCTCTTATCCAGAGCGACTTACAGTAAGTACAGGGACATTCCCCCGAGACAAGTAGGGTGAAGTGCCTTGCCCAAGGACACAACGTCATTTTGCACAGCCGGGAATCGAACTGGCAACCTTATGATTACTGGCCCGATTCCCTAACCGCTCAGCCACCTGACTCCCCTACATGTAGGCTACTACATGTGTGCACAATTTAGCGTATAACGTAATGTGCTGGCTTTGAACAGTATCAAAGTAAAAAGTCACACTTTGATCAACAAGTTCAAATCTATCAAATCCCACATGTGGGTTTAGGCACATGCAGTAAGTAAAAGATTGAGAACAGGAAGGTCGCGTTTGCAACGTATTATTTGGTCTGGATCATTTTTGAGGTGTAACCCTTGTCACCTTATTGGGAGTTTCATTTGCTAAGGCAGTGCATACCTTGCAACGCCTTTCCTAGAAAAATACACCTATAATTAAAACAGGTTTGGGTGTGGTCTGCAGACCCTGCATCCCCATCACGAGGTCATTTGTTATAAATACAGACAGTGAGAGCATGATGTGCACAGTTTAACCCTCCTGTAACAGGTATGACATGCTTTAATTAAAAAACGTTTTTTTTGTAGGCTGCTAAAGTTGATATGGAAAATTACATGTATATCATTATTACAGGTATTCTTTCAATTTTTCTAACAGATTAATCTACCTGCTAACCCGAGACAAACATGAGTACTCCAGCGGTAAGACAACTCACTTTGATAACCATAGACTGTTTTACCATCCACCCTCCGTGCATGATTGATGAGTAATGAAATGCTTGTTTCTGGTCCCTCAGGCTACCACCCCTGCAGTCGGAGATAAGGAGGTAGGCTACACTGCTCCGAAGTCTGACTTTATGCTTGTTCTCTTTCTGTTAAATTCAATGTCAAAAGAGTTTGATAAATAGTAAGTAAAAATGTGTCGTAGTTGACTGAAATGTGTTCTACGACTTTAAGAGAACTGTCTGGTATGTTTATACTAAACTATTGAGATGAGTACAAATGTTTCGCTAATTTTTAGGGGAAGGGAAAGAAAGGAGATGGAAAAGCTGCCGGCCAACATGGAAAAGGTGGCGAACATGGAAAAGGTGGCGAACATGGAAAAGGTGGCGAACATGGAAAAGGTGGCGAACATGGAAAAGGTGGCGAACATGGAAAAGGTGGCGAACATAAAAAAGGTGGCGGAAGAGGATGTGGTACTGAAGTACCTTAATTGGAAAACATTGTTCTTTAACTGTTATAAACTCTGACATCATCTGTAAAAAAAATATGGACGTGTATCTATGTATTAAAACTATTCAGAGCCACAGTGACTTATTTATCATTTATTTATAGATGCGCATGCAATATATCATTCAAACAGATGCGTATAAGGGATACTTCACAACCCAGCTGTTATATGATTTTAGACCCATTACAAACCAACATTTCTACAGAAAAGATGTCAAAGAGCAGCACCCGACGTGCAGGTATCCTGCGATCTGAGTTGATAGATCAAAAGAAACGTATTAAGTTCTCCTCAAACTGTTGACAGTGGATCAGATGGCTCCGATCCAAATTTCACAACTCCAAGGTATTCGCACTCCCATAAACCCACGCACAGGCGCCGACCGTGGGTGCTCCGGAAAATACTAAGCACCCACGTGTGCCAGACTGCCAGTAGGCTACATTCATTTAACATGATATAGGCTATATCAAGTTAATAGGCGTGTGTGTTCGTGTCAGCCGCTGTCCATTTCCTAAGGTTCAGAAATGCAAACATTTTTTGACTACTTTTTTTTTAAAGGGCGTGCGCCAGTGAGCACCCACGGACGAAAACATAAATCGGCGCCTATGACCCAGGTGTTGATGGCCTACAGCCAAGTGAGCTACGCCCTCTTCTAGAACATTGGCCTTCCAAAGGACTTCAGACAAGTTTAATTTGCTGAGTTCGTCTGCATAAGAGACCTTGACAGATTTACCTCCTATTTAACTATCCAGGAAATATTCTCATATTCTGTGTCTAAATGTGTCTAAATATGGTTATCTCAACTGCAGCACCTCTGAGACTATTTCCTGGATAGTCTGTTTGGCATCAAAGTCAAGTACACTCTCACAGTCTGAGGTGGACAATTTCATAAGAAATGTAACCCAGTGTGAGTAGTAGACCCTATTTGCTGCAAATTTAACCACAAGAACATCCCATACATGACAAAACATGACTTTCTAGGAACATGCCATTGGCATGGTCTATCTTCACATATGAACAGCATGAACATATGAACACATGAACAGCATGATGACAAAATACAGGTTTGGGTTGGGTAAACACAAAAGCACTGAATGTGATGTCAATCATGTCATTGTAGTTCATGTTAGAATGTGTCTCGCGAGTTGTTCTGAAGCTGATTAAGAGACAGCTGGGTAACATCAGATTCCAACAGCTCTTTTTTGAACTGATCTACAGCAGCATTCATCACAAACTGAACCACCAAACAAGCAGTCTCTTGCAGGACTATCTCAGTTGGCTGTCGATCACAATGATACAGATCTGTATGATCGTCAGCAAGGAGGACACAATAATGGCATGTGCCAGAAACAGTCTTTAATGAGCTGCTCAGTTCACAAGGGAATAACTGTTCATTGTCAGGATGAGACTTGTCACAATCCAAACCCTGGCTAATATCCCTCTGTATCAGATCTCTGCTTGGTGTGTCTAAACTCCTACACATAAAGTTATCTAGATGTTCATTCGAGTCAGGAAACAGTTGGATCTCTTTTCCTGTCGCCGTAAGGCCAACTGCATCAGCGGCTGAGGTAACGTATCCATCAGCGAGTCCTGGGTGCATCTCCACATTCACACTCCCCTCAGGTGATCCACAGTCCCCTGTCGTCTCAGAGCCACTGTAGGTCTCAGGTGGATAACGTGTCACCAGCGTCTCCCCAGCCTCCATCAGACGTTCTTCTCCACAGTCTTCAGGTTCCTTTATATCTTCCTCTAGCTGTGTTTCTGAGGCATCCGTGTCCGTCTCTACTGTGCCTTTGACCTCCTTGACCTCGGACGTCGCAGCACTCACATTCACGCTCACCGTCAGTGTCTCGGGGTAATGCCGGCGGGCGCCTCTCTCTCCCCTCTGAGGAGGACTGGAGCTGTCGCCCCCAGCTGCATCGTCAGCGTGTCTGTTAGCTAGGACGATCGTCTCCTCTTGTATGTATTCCCTGTTTTCTTCGATACGCTCCTGGAAGAAAGGAGAGGGCTTCTTGGCCCTGCGCCTCCAGAAAGGTCCGGTCTTTTCCCCGAGAGAGATACTAACACAAGGATCTTGCCGAGAAGTGTCCGGTCCCAACGGGGTGGCTTTAGAATCATCTCCAGGAGATTCACGACTGAATCTTTTGAAGATTTGTCTTGTTCTGACTTTGTATTTTTCTCTCCTTACCACAGCAGGAACCCTCTCTAGTTCCTCTCTGGTTAAAATACAGTTTATCACATTCGGCTGGACAGTTAAATCAACAGAGTCTCTGGTCAGCTTGTTAAAGAACGTGAAATCATTACTTCCATCTTTGTCATGGTCCCTCTTGTCATCTGACGTCTTACTACGACAGCACACGACAGACCGAGGGAAACAATATCTCCAGCCTTTGAGTCCCTGTCGTTTGTACTTTTGGTCTAAATCATCAGCATCTAAATGAGTTTGTCCTGTGGAGGATGACAAAGTAGCTGTCACAGGGCTCTGAAGAGCAGCCTCATCCTCACTACCCAGAGCCTTCTGAAGGTTCTCTTCAGAAGAATTTGTTTCTTGACAACTAAACGTTGACTTGTCTTTCGTCCAGTTGCTCTTCCTCAAACTTTTGGGTCTCCAGGACCAGATCGATTTGCCCTGTTCAGGACCCGACAGCCTTCCCCTCAGTCCTGCTCTCTCTTCACTGTGTCCAATTGCTGCCCCTTTGACTGACATGGTGGATTTATAATCATCTACGCTCTTCAGTTTTTTTTCCACAGATAATCTAGATGTGTCAAACCATTACTCAACTGTGGCATCTGTTGACAAACTCCCTCCTGTGAAGAAAACAAACATGTCATGCCTACGAAGAACCAAGCTCACTTATTCAATACATCCATAAATAATGATACTTAAGATTCCTCATTGCAATACTATGGTCATATTCTGTGGAGACAAGTCATTCTGGAACAACCAGTACAGCATAACAACCAGTTTCATCCTGGAATGTTTATCAGGTGCGTGCGTCAATCACTTGGTCCATGACATCAACCGACAAAGCCATTTAATATTTTAATGCAGTGGCTAAGCTACTGCTTTGTGCATTTTTAGACCCTTTACCAAATTCTACGAATACAGACTTCAGTGAATTGTTTTTATGTGAGTGAGTAATCTACCTGTACACTTGAAATTAGTTTAAACAGTAATATTTCTGATTTTGTTTCACTTACCTGTTCAGGACTCGGGGAGAATTCTTTATTCCTTATTAGAAGCGAGACATTGGCGCATGCAAACGCGCGCGCCTCTCCATCGCGCGCTTGCAGGTGTCCACCAGAGCTCTCCGACCGTCGCTGCTGGGGTGGCATGCTCTCAGGTTGCCATGGTAACGCACTGATTGACAAGTAGCATACCGCATGACCAAAAATATTTCTTAAACGTCGTTAGGTTGAGACCTACGCACGATATTAACATATCCCTACATTACAGGCTTCTGCACGAGAGAAATTGCGTCGTTTATTTAAATAACTATAAGGTAAGCTAAGGAGATACAATCAAACAGACTTAGTAACATCTTATGAAGGGAAATATCTGCTTTACATGTAGCCTACATTTAACAATTGTAATTGTTAGCTTCTGCGTACATGGATAGCTAGCTGATGTAGAGGCCTGTACAACCATGTATTTTCTTGTTTCCCGAGTGACCTGACACACACATTCTTAATCTACAATATTTGCTTTATTTTCTCTGAAGCAGTGATTTTCATGACCACATTTAAAACTATTACAAACAATTAATTGTAAACATTGTTCAACTTAAATTTTTTGACACTGAAAAAAACCAAATTGTATTATATCTTTAACCACTACAACCAAAACTGTGATGATACAAGACACTGTTCTGTACAAGTATCTATGGTGTTGCAAACATTTGAACCCAAACCCCTTTCTGATATCCCACACATCAAAATACAATGAAGAATCAAAGAAAAACCGAGGGGATTATCTCCTAAATGGAATCTGTTGGTACAGTAGGTGTTTATGACAGGAATGTAGAAAGGACATTTGTCCCTGCTAAAGGTCGAATTCAGAGAACATTTCTAAGGGAAAAACTGTTCTCTAATTAATGAACTTTCTCCATTTATCCACAGCTGACCACGCTGACAGAGAGCAAATGAATTATTGATAGATGTTGGAGGCTGAGTGAAAAATACAGGTTATTGACAGGAGCTTCCAGTTATTACTTCTTCACATTTCATTAGGGCTCCATGGGGGGTAGCTGATCCACTCTGGAGGGAGGGAGGGATGAAGGGAGGGATAGAGGGCGGAGAGGGTGTGAGGGAGGGAGAAAGAAAGAACATTTAAAATCACTTTCTGCTTTGGTGTTCAGTATTGATGTCATTTCAAGAACCGATTCTTTACCAGCGCCAATGATCCAAGCCAAGCCTGTCTTAAAAGAGTCCACTGATCTGCTCAGTTTCAGGGTCCAGGTCGATGTCGTAGAAACAGGGTCTCGTTGGCAGCCCTGGAATCGTGGGCATCTAGAACAGAACAAGAGTCAGTCCCTGGTGTGTCGGGTTACATGTACAGACCCACCTACAGTTGGTGGAGTCATGAGGCGAAGTCATGCGCGTACCGTGCCAACCAGAGGGTAGAGGAAGCCCGCCCCCACGCTGGCACGGATGTCTCTGATGGGCAGGACAAAACCTGTCGGCACGCCCTTCTTGTCTGCCTCGTGAGAAAGGGAGAGGTGCGTCTTTGCCATGCAGATGGGAAGGTTACCAAAGCCCTGCACCAAGACACAAAGCAATGTTTAGGAAGTGAGGCTTTCACCTGAAACAGGGTAAACCTCTTAGAGATGGTGGAGGGAGTCACCAAGAGCAGAGCGGTCATTCTCCTCACACAAAGAAAAAAGATCCAAACAACATTCCCTCCTCAGGCACATCTAGTGCCCTGACACAGCCTACAGTACATGTGCAGCAGCAGATAAACAGGTTGTTGCAATGCAAACCAGTTAAGTGACTCTCCTGGCCTGTACCTGCTTGGTGTACAGCTCCACCTTGTGCTGGGCATCGGGCAGCAGCTCAATATCATCAGCCCCGTAGATGTTCTGAGCGATGATTCGAATCTTGTCTGCGATGGGAAGCTGAAGGGAAGAAAAAGGGAATTTATCACCATACCAATAAACACTCGAGATCATGTTCACCAGTCCAACTGGTAGAAGTCGCATCATTAGTTTTCAATCAGAGGAGAGCAGGGGGTGGTGATTTAGCTGCTCTGTGGACGCTGGCACATGCAGGACAGAGAATAGAGCTGTTTCACACTGACTGGTCTCCCCCCTTGGGGCTGTATCTCCCAGCACACTGATGGAGAGGCATGAATAGGAATATGATGTGATGGCGCTGTGGTGGAAATAATCTACAAAAGACTACTCTGCAATTAAATGGTCAACAGCGAGAGTGTGTGTGCAGGGGGGCAGAGCTGAGTGATTGATTGTACACAAATTGATCGCTACATGGGGTGTTTGGCAGACATTAATGACTGGGTAATTGGTGAAGCTAAATGCAGAGCTTGTACATGGGGGGGCGCGGGGGGTATGTCATCTGAAAAAAGAAAGGAAAAAAGGAACAAACATGCCCCACTAAAACTTAGGAACACCTAACACACATTCTTCAGTCTTTACCTCGACGTCGTAGAGGAACTTGAAGCTGCTAGGGGCCTCGGAGGCCCTCTGGACGGCCCGGCCCAGCTCCACCGCCCCGGCGCCCCCCTCGGCCCAGTGGGAGCAGCGCACCGCGTCGAAGGCACCAGCATCCTTCGCCAGGCTGCAGATCAGGTCCAGCTCAGATTCTGTGTCCGTCCTGCAGTCAGAGTCAAACGGGTGAATGGTTCAAAACACGCATGGTTGTTTGGAACACCACTGGTCCTGATAGGTTGAGGGTGCTGGAGCAGAGCAGGGTATAATAGAGTACAGTAGTCTTCATTTAGTACTTATCAATGATGCAAATGTGTATTTTTCAAAAAAGAAATCATTCTTTTATTGTTATCCAACCTTTTTAGTGATCTTGTTTTTTTTGTCAACCTTCTGAAACTTTTTTCACAAAATATAAATATACACATTTCATAGAACAGATACAAAAGGTAATATATATATATATAAAAATCTAAATTATTTTTGTAGAAAATAACGTTCTCCTAAAATTCTCCAAACACTTACAAAAGGTTCAAAATTATTTTTCTAACTAAAACAATGTTACAAAAGGTTGAAGAATTATTTTGGAGAAACTCTTCAAGCTTTTTAAACTTTTGTTTTTTTCCAACCTTTTGTAACATTTGGGGGATTTTTTCTCACTCCCCCTTTCAAAAACAAAAACACATCACGTCACGACAGTTCAGCAGCTTCCTAACAGCTTACAGTACGTTCACGCTGCAGCGACGCAAATCGCTTGCCATCGCTCGCCTTCCCACAGTTCACCACGCTCGGGGGCGTTTCAAACAGATTAATGTAGAATGTAGTTCTCTGAAGTCACTGTTGTAGTTGTCATGGCCAAGTGTGGAGACTTGGGTTTACGTACTCGCAACAACGATCAAAATACAACTTCTATACAAAATACAAAACTGTTTAATAGACATACACGTTGACATGTGTAAAAAACGTTTTATTATATTACTCAAAGTCTCTGCTAATCTGTCGATACGATACAGTAGGGAGTTCCAGCCGGGCTAGCAAGCTAGTTACCACAGAACGAAGTTACGTAATGTGACTAGACTGAATTTGAAAGTACAAGCACCAACAACTTCGGCAACCTTGCGCCATGCATCGTTTAAAAAAAATTAACATCTGTACGAATACAGCTATGTATCGTACAGGACTGGGTAAGCAGCCACACAAACGATTAGTTTTTCTCCTCCACCTTGAAACCTAAAAATGTTTACCATGGTTGCTATGTTACGAGAAACAAGAAAACACTCCGATTGGCCATCGCTAGCGAAAATCGCTCGTCATTTACATAAAGTTGAGAAAATCTCAACTCCGTCGCGTCGCTACCCACAATGCACCACGCAAGCGATTCATTCGCCTGGCTCCATAGAAAATTAATGGAAAACATGTTGTTGCTCGCATCGCGTCGCTGCAGTGTGAACGCATTGTTAGGGTTAACAGCTCCTCACTTGAAGGCGTTGACGGCCACAACCACGGGAACACCGAAGGCCTGAGCGTTCTCCACCTGCTTCCTCATGTTGCTGCAGCCCCTCTCCACCAGCTCCAGGTTCTGCCCCGGGACACACACAACACACGGATCACAACACACACACACACACGGGTCACAGCACAACACACGGGTCACAGCACAACACACGGGTCACAGCACAACACACGGGTCACAACACACACACACACACGGGTCACAACACACACACACACACGGGTCACAGCACAACACACGGGTCACAACACAACACACGGGTCACAACACAACACACGGGTCACAACACAACACACGGGTCACAACACACACACGGGTCACAACACACACACACACACGGGTCACAACACACACACACACACGGGTCACAACACACACACACACACGGGTCACAACACACACAGTACCACAACGATATTTGACTGCAGAACAAGAGGTCGCAGGTTTGAATCTCCCTGTGTGCGTGCCTCTTTGGATAAAAGCATCTGCTCAAAGAATGAACCAACAAGTATCGTCTCAGTCTTTAACTGGGCAGGGAAGGTAACACTCACTGTTCCATGTTAAGCATGGAGACTGTGCACCGGACCTAATCACACTGCATTATAGATGGCGCTGTGAAGTTCAACTAACTGAGCCCCAGGCTTCAAGCCTGGGCTTCAGATGTACATGAATACATCACAGTATGATGGAGGAAGTGACATATTAGGGCTGGATGCTTCCTACCAGGTATACTGAAGGGACAGAGGGAGTTGAAGGTTGAGCCTTACCTCCTCCACATACTCCTGAGGAAGAGCCATCCCAGCTGTGACCTTCAGCAAAAGGAAAACAAACACCAGGCGTTATAAAATGTTTCCACACCACAGATAAGTAAAACAAAGGGGAGAGGAGACAGAATACAAAGCCATACTGCCTGACCTCCACACAGCAGGACGTGTAATTACATTCTCAGCAGTGCACCTGCATTCATTGAAAGGATATCAAAGTCTACAGGAGAAATGTGTGACATTTAATGTAATGTGAGACATATCAAAGCTGATCTGATGATTATAATGCAGCCCAGACGTGAAGACTCCCTCTCTTTCTGCTGCAGAAAAGGCAAACGTCCTTGGAATGATCCTTCCCTCCCAACTTATTCAAAACCAACAAGGTTTAATAGCTAGGTTTAAAATAGTAAAATTGAACTACTGAATGTAATGTTTTAATATCTCTCCGCCCTCCCACCCTGTCCTGAAGGGGACTAGCACAGTCTGGTTTCTCTCACCAGTGGTCCTCCTCCGTGCATCTTCAGGGCTCGCACCGTGGCCACCAGCACCACCACATGGGGCCTCAGCCCGGAGTAGCGGCACTTGATGTTGAAAAACTTCTCCATGCCGATGTCCGCCCCGAAGCCTGCCTCCGTTACTGTTCAGTAATGCAGCGCGTCAACTTCAACTCTGGGAGGTTGTTGACGTTCCAGATGAATAACTCCAAACCCCCAGAAACAAGAGTGTCTGAACTCCTCACCTACGAAGCCGTCTGGGCCCACCAGCTTCAGGGCGATCTTGTCGGCCAGGATGGAGGAGTTGCCGTGGGCGATGTTGGCGAATGGTCCAGCGTGTACGAACACAGGCGTTCCCTGGAGGATAGAACACACCTGTCAGGGATGCTTCAGAGGATCATACACCCTGTCTCAGAACACCCCCACCACTATCTCTCTCCCCTCTCTCTCCCCCACCCCCTCTCCATGTTTGTTCCTCTCACCGAAAACACTTCCAAAGCCACTTCATCACCCTTTATGAATAAAGTCACTAAATTACCACTCGTTTGCGTTCAGATTATTTTCAGTTTGGGAAGCAACAAGCTTCAAATATTCCATCCACTGGAAGAACAAGGTACATTTTGTGCCTCGTCCCTCCAGAGACTGAGAGCCACAGGCGAGCTGTGTCTGGTTGCAGCAGATATCCCTGCATCAACACACACACACACTTCAAAGTCCATTTCCATACAAAAGTGATTCCCTCCTCACCCAGGGAGCCCCACCCAGGGAGCCCCACCCAGGGAGCCCCACCCAGGGACCCCTGTGCTGGGCTCCACTCACCTCCAGAGTCTGCATCAGGTTGGGCTTGATGGCATCCCTCATCAGGACAGTCAAAGCCCCACTCACACCCTGGAGAGAGGACACACACTGAGACCAGACCACCAGACACAACACACTGAGACCAGACCACCAGACACAACACACCCTGGAGAGAGGACACACACTGAGACCAGACCACCAGACACAACACAGTGACGCTACTATGTAACTCATATCATCAACTCAACTTCGCATCCCACTTGCATAGCTCAAATATTGTTATTTTTCACATTTTCTGCAGGAAACCCTGATGTGTAAACATTTAAGACTAGCCTAACCAAGCTGACAATCAGATAATTGAGTACATTATAGTGTAGTAGCTAATAATGCTTAGCTAGCTAGCCTAGTTAACCTTATTGCTCAAATCTGTTAGCTAGAAGATAGCTTGGAGATCCCGACTCGGATTGTCAAATGTAACGCAGCATTAATCATTTTTCACATTTTAGTTTTCATTGGTTAGGGTTGGGAAGCGCTGATCTAGGGAATATATTTGGGATGTATGACACAGCAAGGTTGGTTCAGAGGTTCCAGGTGACGGGCAGGGACACTGACCAGGTCCTCGGTGGTGATTGGCTGTCCCCTGCGGCTGGTGGCCACCACCATCCTGGCCAGGCGACTCCTCATGTCCTCCAGGCTGCTGGTGAGAGCCAGCACCGCCATGATCTCACTGGCCACCGTGATGTCAAACTGGGCCTGGGGACAAGCGAGGGCAGTACAAACAGAAGTAAACACAAGCCTAATGTGTTAACACAGGGAAGGACTCATTTTACGGTGAGGCATTCAGAAGGATAGTCCAGGGGTCACCAACCCTGCTCCTGGAGATCTACCCTCGAATCAAAGCTACAACAGGGTATCTCTTGAGGAGCTGGGTTGGAATGTGAACCCTACAGGAGGGTATCTCCAGGAACAGGGTTGGAGACCTTTGGTCCAGACCATCAGGGTGGCCCTCTCATGTCAGTGATGACAACACCAGAGATCCTTCCCCTGAAGCAGGAACACCCATGCATACACACCTCTCGGGTGAAGCCCTTCTCCGTCGGGGCTTGGCCAATTGTGATCTTCCTCAGGAAGCGGTCATTGGTGTCCAAAACTGAACACACACACACACATTTAAATCAGCAAGCTTATGTGTTAAATCCCCTGTCACACAGACTTTGCGGTGCACAACCAGGAGGGCAGGGGAGGAGGGGTGAAGAGGCAGGCCTCGCTACCTCTATGCCAGGTGATGGTGGCAGGGTCCATGTCCAGACGGGAGAACAGGGTGACTTCCTCATCTGTCAGGGTCAGGGGGTCGGTCTTTTCAATGCCCAGTTTCTACAGACACATCAGGACGCAAGTCAGCATGAGACAAGACAGAATGTACATTTTTGATTCATTTAAGCAGGAGCTTCTACCCAAAGCAATATGCAAACATTGCATACAGGAAATACAGCGATAAATGTTCCAATGTTACCAGGTAGTACGATGTTTCTCCACGGTATATTTAGAATACAAAAGCTTAGTAATGTGCACTGCTGAGGTATTTAGTTTTGCACCTTGAGTCTGTTGATCTGGATGGGGGAGAAAGTTCTCTGGCCTCCAGAGAGAGGAACCAGGCGGTTGAACAGAGCCTGAGGGGGAGAGAGGGGGGAGAGGGGGAGAGAGCCATCAACATTAGGCCATCAACCTGCTAGGGACAGATGAAAATGAGCCTATATGGCTTAATCTGTCACATTTACATGTTGAACTCTGTGCTCATGTTGATTAATGTGCGTTGTCCCTTTAAATAAAGAAATCAACAACAACAAAAAAGAACGCAGCCAGAGGAGGAACACACCGCTACTGGACCCACCCAACAGAACCTTCAACAATGCGGGGAGAACATCCGCAACAACGGAATTAAAAAGGATAGGAAGTCTGACCTTGTCGGACTGCGTGTTCTCGTGGAACATGCGAGCGTCTACGGCGGCCGCCACGAGGTTGTTGGCAGCCGTGATGGCGTGGATGTCACCCGTGAGATGGAGGTTAAACTGAGGAGAGACAGACGGTTATGTAGAAATACACAGTCCTTCCTTCCATACGGCTAATGTGAGAGATCAGACCAGTACCTCCTCCATAGGGATGACTTGGGAGTACCCGCCACCAGCTGCCCCGCCTGGGGAGAGAACGTTCCGGAGATCAGCACAAGAAAAACGCAGAACCTTGGAGAACACAACCACTAACCATGCTGGATCCAACCCATCACAAGCTCTGACCTTTGATCCCGAAGGTGGGTCCTTGGGACGGTTGGCGGACGCAGGCAAAGACGTTGAGCTTCAGGTGGGCTCCGAGGGCCTGGACCAGGCCCACCGTGGTGGTGCTCTTTCCCTCTCCCAGGGGCGTGGGGGTGATGCTGCCAGACACATCATCCACGGGGGATCATCAGTACAGGGCATGCTGGCTGTACATCGTTCAGGATGGGAGGGGTAATGACTCCCCAGCACATATCCTCGTCATCCTGTTTGTCCACCAACTATTCAGCTGTCTTTACATCTTTGTTTAAACCGTTTTTCTTTTTTGTTTCAAACTTATTTAAATTATTTTCTCATTTCATTTTAACTATGTGCACAGCATTTCATTACACTGCATGTCTGTGTTGAACTGCTCATAGTGAAAAGATCAATCTTGAGACCTTGCTCAACCTCACCCCCCGTGTAATGAAAGACTAACAGCTCATAGTAAACTCATCCAACAGCAGGACAGCACAGCGCTGACAGGAGCGTACCCAGTAACCACCACATATTTCCCATCAGCCTGTGCCTGCAGGCGCTTGATGGTGCTCAGCTGCACCTTGGCCTTGGTGGTCCCGTACAGCTCCACCTCGTCCGCCAGCAGCCCCACCTCCCGGGCCAGCCGCTCGATGGGCTTGGGCACGCAGGAGCGGGAGATCACGATGTCACTGAGAACACGAGCAGAGCGGGAGATCACTGATCTGAGAACACAGGAGGGCTGTTTTCAGCTTCCCTCAACTCTCTCAGAATGTTTGGAGCTCTCTGACATACAAGGTTCCGCTTCGTTCTCCACCATGACTACAATGTCCTTGTTGTCAATATTTTCTGGGCTATCCATATGTGCACACACACGCTGACAAACACACACACACACACACACGCTGACAAACACATACACACACATCGTTTCCCCTTCTATTCTGAGATATATATATATGAGATAGAGAGTCAATACCTGGACTATAGGCAGCACTGATCGTGCTACTGGACTAGGAAACAGAAGAGAGGAAGGTGTGGGTGTCGGTGGGGTCCAGACCAACCTTGGCACAGATTTCTGGAGGTTCAGTTTGGTGTAGGACATGTTCCATTTCCCTGGCTGGTGGCTTTCCAGGAACCGCTTGGCCCCTAGAACCGTGTTCTGCAGATGAAGTCCATGAAAGGCTCTGATTAAACATTCAAGTCACAATCTGAACAAATCATTTTTGTACTCCAGTAAACATCTGCTACAGCGAAACCCTTCTCATTATTCCTGCATGTATTTTGTGCAAGCATCAAAGGAATAATAAAGTAAACAGAATGAATAAAGTGAGCAAAATGAAGTGAATTAAATAAGAAATTGCTTCAATTCATTTGTCGCTAGAATGCAATTACAGCTGTAAAGGGGAGTAGTGAAATGGTACAGAATAGAATGAGACAGAGCACCTTATCTAACACACAAGGATCCACATTCATCCTGCCAAGCTGCTATTGTCACATTTCCCTCTGACAAAACAGGTGCCTCTGAATAGCGATGATAAGACTACAGAACACAACACAGTCTCTTTCTTTCTCACGGCCAAACCACTCTGCACTTCTCTGACTTCTCACTTTCACCAGCCTCAGACTTCCAGTAGGAGGACAGGTCCAGGGTGAGGACTATGAGGCAGCAGCAGTCTATATGAGGCAGCAGCAGTCTATATGAGGCAGCAGCAGTCTATATGAGGCAGCAGCAGTCTATATGAGGCAGCAGCAGTCTATATGAGGCAGCAGCAGTCTATATGAGGCAGCAGCAGTCTATATGAGGCAGCAGCAGTCTATATGAGGCAGCAGCAGTCTATATGAGGCAGCAGCAGTCTATATGAGGCAGCAGCAGTCTATATGAGGCAGCAGCAGTCTATATGAGGCAGCAGCAGTCTATATGAGGCAGCAGCAGTCTATATGAGGCAGCAGCAGTCTATATGAGGCAGCAGCAGTCTATATGAGGCAGCAGCAGTCTATATGAGGCAGCAGCAGTCTATTAGAGGCAGCTTACCGCCATGAGCATGGCCACAGTCATGGGCCCCACTCCTCCAGGGACGGGGGTGATGAACCCAGCCTGCTCCTTGGCTGAGGGGTAGTGGACGTCCCCCACCACTCGCTTCCCACTGGCCTTGGTCTCATCTGGTCAGGGACACACAACAGCCAATCATCATTAGACAAGCCTAGACCACAATGTCTAGACCTTGTCCTTGTCCTTGTTATACAGTAGGAGATGCTAGTTTGGACCCATTCCCAGGACTCTGTACTTGTTGTGTTTGTGTGGATCAAACCGGTCCAGCAGGAGAGGCCTTGCTAACCTGGGATATGGTTGATTCCACAGTCTATGACCAAGGCTCCCTTCTTCAACCATTCCCCCTTCACCATCTCTGCTTTCCCGATCCCAACAACCAAGATGTCTGCTTTTCCCACCTGAGGAGAACCAAGACTGGATAAATCAGACTAAACCAGCTCTCCTGTGTCTGTATGCGACCTGTTATGGAGAGACAACCAACACGTCATGCATTATAAAACTGGACATGTGGATTATCAAGATAATGGCTTGGACGAGGCATGTGCTAAACTCAACTGACCCGTCTTTGACATGTTATTAACCTGCACAAATTATTATTAACCTGGACAACCTCTATGTGAAGATGTTCCCAAAAATATATAATATCAAATCCTTCTCTGTGACCCGGGACGGGGTGGGAGGTTACCTCTGCAGCAAGGTCAGCTGTCTTTGAGTGACAGGTGGTCACAGTTGCATGGTTCCACAGCAGAAGGTCATGCATGGGCGCGCCCACAATCTTGCTGCGACCAATCACTACGGCCTTCTTCCCTGCCACGGACACACCTGAACCACAGACAGACGTGTCAGTCGATCGACTCCTTCAGGTTTCCCCTCAGAGGGAGCTTGAGAACCCAGGCTAACTCACCCGTCTGTTTGATCAGCTCCATGCAGCCGTTGGGGGTGCAGGGGAGGAAGCAGCCTCCCATGTCTCCGCGGGACAGCTTCCCTGCGTTCACGCTGGTCAGACTTGGGACACAACATCACGCTCAGCACCTCAACACAGAAGCTCGTCTGGCTCAAGCTTGCACGTGGCTCTTTCACAGTATAAGCCTTCTGCTACCGTTCTTTTCTAACCCAGAGACAAGCTGTGCGTGATTAGGACATTAAAGCAATCATTACTCTCGGAGCCCATGAAAAGAAAATCAATGGACACATCTTTTAGTTCGCTCAACGTCTTTCAATCAGTCCTATAAGCATCAGAGGCTCTATATTGTGCAGCCACACACCAGTCTAAATCAATAGTCATTTAGCGAAGTGATGGAAGAATTCAGATTTCTAGATCTAGAACAAAAAGCCTTTGAACAGCATCTCTGAAATCCATCCCACATCAGCCTCACTGTTCAATAAACATATACAATCAACAGATAAACACAGTAGGAAAGCAGCACATGCAGATAACCACGATACAGATAACCTGTTTTTTAAACTTCGAACAACTGAAACTTTGAATTATTCTCTGGTCTCAGGAAGTAGTGTGTTGTTATTTGTGCAGTGTTTGACAGTTACACACTTTGTTGTGTAACTTTATGCTGCTAGAAGTAGAAACTCAGATTCTCTCATTTGAAAAGAATAGTTGTCATTCTCTGTTGTGCGTCAAAGTGTTTGAGGCCGGTGCATCAGGAGGGCTCTGCTCACCCGTCCACATCCTTCTCCGGGGCCACGGCGTTGGTCACCTTCTCTGTGTCTATCTTGTGGACGGAGTCCAGGGGCAGCTGGACGATGAGCCCGTGGACCGAGGAGTTCTCGTTGACCTCAGTGATGCTGTGCAGGACCTGCCAGGACCACACGGGAGGAGTTTGAGACACGTGGAGAGTTAAAACAACAACAACACACTTCCCAGAAGCCCCACACTTCCCAGAAGCCCCCTCACCTCGTCCTCTGTGGCAGACTTCGGGAGTCTCAGGTGGGTAGCATTTATCCCGATCTAGACGCAAGAGAACAGGACTGTTAAAACGACGCCTGTTAATGCATACCAGATGGAAAAACACGCCATAGGTGGGTGGTAAATCTATGATGATTATATGCACTGAATTCAGGATAATGTGTATATTGTTGAACAGCTACGAATATCAGAAGGCATTACCTCAGCTGCAGCTTTCAGCTTCATGCTGATGTAGAGATTTGAATCATCTCTGTCTCCCACCTGCCAATACAGAACGAACCCCTTTGATTCCAGTCCACCCCCACAATCAATGAACAAGTGAGTTAAGTCAGATTTGCCTTTCACAGTTATTTTAATCATTCCAGTTTTAAATACAATGTGGTACAAGTCTATTAAAACAGATTTTGTTCTCCACAGGTCAGGGCAAGGACAGAAGAAATTCACGACTAAGACAAGAACACACAAATATTTAAAACGTACCTGCCGACCGTCTGAACAAGCAAGTCGTAAGAAAACACACAGACATTATAAGATAAGACCTTAAAATGACGACATCAGTCTTAAAGTCGCACTGGATAAGAGCGTCTGCTAAATGACTAAATGTTAAACAGGATCAGACAACAAGGTCCATGTCCTGACCTGTAGCACGACCAGGCCTGGTCTGAAGTTGGGGTCCTGCTTCTTCATCTGTTCCACATCCTTCTTCAGCCTCTCTCTCACCTGGCTGAAAACAAGATGAGCCCAATGGAATGTTTATATTACATAAAGCTCAAAAAACGTATGCGCTCAAATTAATGCAAAAAAAATGTTGGTCGGGCGCTATGCACGCTCTAATTACTTTTTGAGGTCTCTATTTATATTCACATCAAAACGATACTAGGACCTAGGTTTGGGCAAAGCACCTAATGTTTACAATGTCTGGCTCCGCCCCTGCCAACCACCACAAATAGAATCAAATTCTGAGGGAAACACTGGGGTATGTTCCAAACTTCTTGCCATGGAATCTGAATACAACACTAAGCTAAACCCATGGCCACTGAAATCCATCTGCAATGTTTAGACAGATCCTCTGTGAGGGTCATGACAGATCCTCTGTGAGGGTCATGACAGATCCTCTGTGAGGGTCATGACAGATCCTCTGTGAGGGTCATGACAGATCCTCTGGGAGGGTCATGACAGATCCTCTGGGAGGGTCATGACAGATCCTCTGGGAGGGTCATGACAGATCCTCTGGGAGGGTCATGACAGATCCTCTGGGAGGGTCATGACAGCATGTCGCCTCTTCGGCTTCTTTTATTCTGAATAGCTGAAGCATTACATTTAGTCATTTTTAGTCATTTAGCAGACGCTCTTATCCAGAGCGACTTGCAGTAGGTACAGGGACATTCTCCCTGAGGCAAGTGGGGGGAAGTGCCTTGCCCAAGGACACAACGTCATTTGGCACGAACCAACAATCTTCTGATTAATAGCCTGACTCCCTAACCGCTCAGCCACCTGACCCCCTAGAGATTAGAGATCAAAATATAGCTGCAAGCAGCGATGCGGGTTCCTCCGCAAAATGGCAAAATATTATAAACATGTACACTGTAGAAGATCGAGACTTGGACAACAAGAGAGCAAAACTACTTCATGTTTGGCCAACAATAATAGGCTGAACGGGGATTTGAACTCATGAGCATAAGGTTACTAGTCAGTCTCTCTAGCCTCTCTGCTACACACCAACTGCTGAGATTTTATGATTAGTAAGGGCTGATTATTAACTTTTTATAGGATACTGAAACTCTTCTTGAGTTGATCTCCTTCCAGACTCTTAGTCAATGCACAACAAACAATAGTCATGTGGGCAACTGGGCTAGGGCAGCACTCATATTCAGCTCCTTGCGAGAATAGCCTGTGACAGTACAGCAGCCGACTCTCTGGTCCGATTAAACTACACAACATGCACAATCAGGGTGACCAACAAGATTATATTAACTAACAAACAATAACATTACAAACATCTAACTGAACGAACACAACAACTGAAATCCCTTGCACGGCTGTTGTAACCAACTATTTTCCACAAGTCTTTGCGTTTTTTGATATGCCGCACTGCATGCTGGGTACCCAAGGGTGCTGACGCTGATTATCTAGCTGTGCTCCGACTGCGTGATATGAGTATTAGTTTTTGGTCAGCTTTGGGACAAAGGTTAAGAAACGGTTGACATTTCAAGGTGAAATTGCGCATGGTATTTCAGAATGATGTCTGCCTGTTTAACTAAACAAGTAATTAAAATTATGACAGGCCAAAAGACTGTGCCTCGAAACGAACCTGTGGCCTTATTCTTTGCAGTACAACGCTTCAACCCATTGAGCTACCCGCAAGGCTGAGAAATTCTGATCAGTTTCTGTCCCCCGAAAAAAAGATGTATATCCTGTAGCATAGCTTGTTCGATTCGGCCAAAGCTTAAACAGCTGTAATTCAATGATATTTTGACATATCAAGGTGAAATTGCGCATGGTACTTTAGAACGATGTCATCCTGTTTAACTAAACATGTATTCAAATTAAGATAGACTCAGTGTTGCTGGATTTGAACCTACGACCTTGTACTTTGCAGGTCACCGTTCCAGCTCGTTGAGCTATTCTCAGTGTTGAGTATTGGCATGTTCAGTTACTCTACAAAAAAAAGCTGTTTCTCCAATGGCGAGCATTGTCAGATTTGGTCCAAGTTCAAACAGCTGTAATTCAGTCATATTTTGACATATCAAGGTGAAATTGTTTATGGTACTTCATGGGCGTGTCACCTTAAAGCCTATTAGGTTTGAAAACCCATCATTCAAAATGAACTTTGATTTAGTGACACAAACATATTGAGGTAATGTGGAAATTTACATAAATACACCCCTTTCAGCTATTTAGTATTTTATTCAATTGCTATAAGTAACGTTTTTAAATACGTCAATGATACATATCTGTACAAAATCTCAAGTTAATTAGACCTTTGGTTCAAGAGAAGAGGAATTTTGAAGTTTTTCCCAAATTATCACTCTACAGGAAAATCGATCAGGCGGACCTTATGGGTCCTTGAGGCTTTTTTGTTCGCCATGAGAAATAAGGCATGCACATCAAGTTTCAGAAGAATTTGAGCAATGGGGTGGAAATGCTATCACTTTGAAAATCGGACATTTGGGCGTCGCCTGTGGCACCCCTATGATCTGATGTGGGCCAGTCTGTGTTTGGGCCGTAGTTGTGGCATGTTGTATCAATATGCCAAATTTCAAAACTTTTTACCAATGTGTTCATGAGATAAATTACTAGAATAATAATAATAATAATACCAACAAACACAATAGGGTCCTCCTGACGGAGGAACCCTAACTAGCACCGGCCTGGATGCACACAGTCAGGAGTGAGCTCACAGTTGATGGTGCACTCACAGATGCAGCAGCGCTGACAGTAAACACTGGTGGAGTGGCTGGACAGCAGCCAAGTAATACAGATAAGGATCAGAGTAACTGATCTCAACCAATCACATCCTTCTGAAGATGGGAGGGAGATTTACGTAAGCTGACTGACTTCAAAACAACTAGGCTACTCTTTAACAGCATCAGTGATGACTATGAAAACTTGTTACCATGTAGAAATATAAGATTTGCATTGAATCGCATACTATTACAGCTGATACAAATTTCCACAACTTATCTCATCAAATATCCTGGTGCCTTTTTAATATATAGAATATTATTTTTTTATAGTGTGATAGTAACACTAAGAATAACAGACTTCTACAACAAATATTTCTGCATGTTAGATGGTAAACCAAGCTAGTGATAAGTGAGGTCAATCAATTTGCACACATAGGAATGTCTGCATGCAAGTCATTCGTCTTAGTTGTCCGTGCAGGATTTAATCAAGGCTGGTTAATGAGCGGCGTGCCCTTCTGATGCATCACGTGAATACTACTGCCAGACAACACAACGGGCTGCACGTCTTCAATCACCAGGAGAGACACACAACTGGGAATGACCACTATTCTTTTCAAATGAGAGAATCTGAGTTTCTACTTTAGCAGAATAAAGTTACACAACAAAATGACATTGTTCCATTCCTTTACAGTGTGTCGAGACAGATATATTGTGGAGGTAGGCCAAGTATTCTATCAGACTTCATGTCCATTGATTCTAGATAAGCTGGATATGTTGTCCTTATCTTCCACACAACAATGACTGCTGCTATCTGGTGATTCAAGCCATCTGTGCCAAATTCCTATGAGGAAAGAACCCTTAAGTACAGAGTTGTACTCTGATCAAGGCCACAGTGTAGTCTCTCTAGAGCTGTTCTGCTTCATACTTACAGAGCACTTTACCTAGTGGAGGTCAAAGGTCACCTGGTTAGCCTCCCATACTGTAACACACACCTCTTTCTCTACCACACACACACACAAACACACACACCAAATGCCAACAGATGAGTTGTTTGACGTCTGACTGAAATACTCAAACAGCTTTCAATCATTCAACTTCTGAGATGATGCAGTGTTATTTTGTTTGATTCAACAATCAACTGACCTAATGGGCAGTGTGTGGGACCCAGTTAAAACAGCAGGGCAGTCATGTCTTGTGACAGGCATGTGTTAACAGGTCTAAATGTATTTTAAGATCAATTGAATGCTCCCCCCCAAAGAGTTCATAATTGTTAACAGCATATATAATAATGCAACCAAAATGAAACCACCTAGTGACATTTTATCATATATGGATAACCGTTTCCTAAAACCAAAACAAATTGATTATATCCTAAAGTTACCACTTGAGGTCACTGTCTGCGCAAGAGACAAATATTGATAGTTTATTAATGGAATTTACAGAAATGCAAAGTTAAATAGCCAGTGTCAGAGCAGTGGGTTAACTTCCAGATGAGTCAGCTTGTTCTTTTAACAGTATTCTGAAGATGTCAGAATTTAGAAATATACAATATTGGCGAATTCATTTCAATATCCAACAACTGGGTTGAAAACTTTTCAACTGACAAAACGTAACTTCACTTTCTGTAACACTGATTTGACAAGCTAACAACAACTGGTTTACCACGTTATCTAGCTACTCTTGTAATTACAGTTAAATTCAAATTCTGATGTTGTGCACAGTGTCGTTAATTTAAGCCATGCATAGTGCACGTGGCTGTTCTACTGTATACCATTAAATGTGGTAGAAGCACAACAAAGTCACAATTTAAGTTTATCTAATTGGGCAATTTATTCTTCCATTAACGATAGCTAACAACTAATTTAATTGTTTCATGCTAAATATGTAGCAAGTTGATATGCATGCAGAGATTTTACAAAACTGACGTGCTGACAGTCACACAACAATCCAAACTACTTTTACATTAACAAAAAAAATACTTACGCTGAAACTTCTTTGCCGCTAATTATTTGGGCTGGCATCGTTAGACCTTGATGTTCGAGATGGAAAGTCCAGCAGACAGTTACCCAGCACGGCTTGGATTCCTCCAACAGAAGCAAGTGGAGGTTGAATATTATACTTCGTACACACGAGAGTAGCAAGTTACGCTAGGGAGGTCAGAGCTCCAGCCTCAATAAGGAACGTCATTTCCGGTTCACTTTTTTCAAAATAAAAGTCGCTAAACTAATATTAGACTCTGCTAATATACTGTAGATCCGGGAAATAAAAAAGTGAGATGGGTGATGGGGTTTTTGGGTCAGAGTGTTTCGGCCAGAGTGTTTCGCAGAAGGCGAGAAGGCAGCAACCCCGGCGTTCAACTCCCTCTAGCGGCGGACGTCGGGAGTCAAGCACTGCATCGAAATTGCCCAGCCGGGCGAAGCCAAAACTAGCCAGCTAGCTAGCAGCGGTGTACTGATCGTTATTCTTCTAGCTAGCTGGTGGTGATCATCAGTCATTTTAATGAACAAATTGAACACATTGTAAATATACAAACGTCGATCTCTTGGTCTCTGTGCGCAAGAGTGGTACCAGCGAGATGGATCAGTGACTAAGTGGTTTTATTCGGAAGACTGGGTGGAGGATCCGAGGTCCGAAGGTTGACTGGTGTGTCGTGGGTAAGCCGTTTACACCGACTAGCAAGCTAGGCTAACAACAGAGATGCTTCCACCTTCATAATATTTGATAGCTATCAACGAAGGGTAGCTAGAACTAGCTCTTTGTTGTGTGTTGTTATCTGACAGGGTCTAGTTACCTTGACTTGCCAGGTAATATTCTTTATCATTGGAATAACAAGTTAGCTATATAACGACGTAAATAAAAGCCATCGTACGATTGGCTTCTATATTTGGCCTGGTTGAAATGGTCTTTCTGTTACAGCGACGTTTGTTAGCTATCTAGCTAGCAGAAAATGGGTGTGTACGCGCGTTCGCTAATAGTAAATGGCTTGCTAAAATACTTCATTTTCATTATTTAAAACAAATCTCATGCTAGCTAAGTAGCTGCCTAACGCTACCTCCGGGTTGTGGGCGACAATTATACAAACATATAGCTATACAAATAGAAGGCTTGTTAATAGCTGTATAAAGGCAGATAATGGCAGTTTTGCGTTAACATTAAACTAGACAACGTTAAAGTTAACGTTAGAAACTAATAATTCGTATTATTCCGGATTGAATATAGGTAGCTATCAACCCTACCCCCTATCTACCCTGTATCTGTAAATACAGCTAATTATAGCGTACGTATAGCCTTTGTCAAGCAGTGTCCGCCTTGAACGATCAGGACGTGGGGAGTTATATTTGTGCATTTTAGTGATCTGACATGCCATGGAAACACTCTTTCTGTCATCCTAGGTTGAGCTGGTTCCGCTGTAGGGGAAGTGAAAGATGTGCAATGGAATGTTAGAGGCAGCGATAAAGGCCTTGGGGCCCCACACTTCAGCTAACAGACGGCACCTATCTCTACTGCTTATCCTGACAGTGGTCTCCACCGGACACGGGTCAGGTAAGAGGGACATCTAGAATCACAGGATTGTGAGCGAGTTTAACACAAGAACTACAAATGCCTCTGTTTACTGCCATGCACCTGGATTCACTTTGGAAGTGGGAGGCATGATGGCATATGTTCAACCCACCTGTTGCCTCAACATGCACGCTGACACAATAGTCAGTTGCACTGCACCTTTGTGTAGTGTCCTCGTGTAGCCGATGTGTATCGGTGAAACTCACTCCTCAGGTATGTAACAGGCCACCCGCGTCAACGAATAGCTAGCTTTTCATTGGCGTAGTTGGTAGTGGTGGCGCTTGGGAAGCCAGAGGTGGTAAGTTCGAACCCAGTGCGGGACGATTTGCCCGATACCTCTGACGGAGCTTGCAAGACCACGTCTGTTACACTGGTGCCGTGACCCGGATCGCTAGGTTAGCATCAGCTAACCGGCCGGAGTGAGTTTGAGGGGTGAATGTAGCCGATGTGTATCGGTGAAACTCACTCCTCAGGTATGTAACAGGCCACCCGCGTCAACGAATAGCTAGCTTTTCGTTGGCGTAGTTGGTAGTGGTGGCGCTTGGGAAGCCAGAGGTGGTAAGTTCGAACCCAGTGCGGGACGATTTGCCCGATACCTCTGACGGAGCTTGCAAGACCACGTCTGTTACACTCGCACACTCTCCCCATCAGAGCTGATGAGAAAAAGATGTTAGAGAAGTGGGCGTGAGGCAATTGATATGATGTTCTTTCAATCTCTCGACCTCGCTCTTTCTCTCTCTCTCATCCTACTCAGCTCCTACTGGCTGTGTGACTCATGACTGTTGCATAAGCCTCAGAGCGCTCCTGTTGAGTGGGTATTCAAGAAAACCCACTCAAGATGAAGCAATGCCCTCAGCATCGTGGTTGACAACAACAAACCTCCTACAACCTGCATGTGTTAACAAGAATCCTTTTTGAAAATCCTTCAGCATCAGTGTTGATAATGAATAAGCCTTTCAATAACTGAAGATGAAAAATGGGTCACCCTGTCATAATTAATGATACGTTAGTCATTTGATGCTGAAATCATATACATTCAAATGGTTGTGCTACCAGTATATATATTTTTTTGGTTTACGCCCAATGAAATCAGATGTATTTGTGCCGCCCTTTTTAAAAGCAGTGCCACAGATGGCTTCACATATGCCCAAACAACTGCACCTAAACCAGCCTAAACCCTCAAGGAACACCAATATTAGTATAACCCCAATCCCAACAATGGCATTAACCATGAAGCTGTGTCTCTTCCCCTGCAGGATGTGTTCATCCGTACATGGTCCAGAACAGCTGGGTCAACCTGACGGAGACCAACCGAGGCACCATCCCTGTGGGCACCGTGCTCCAGTACAGCTGTGACCCAGGCTACCTGGCTGACGGGCCCTCCACCATCACCTGCTCCCCGCTGGGCTTGTGGTCTGCAGACGCCCCCCGCTGCATCCGCAGCGATGGTGAGGCCCTCGCCCCTCACGCCCCTCACGCCCCTCAGGCTGGTTTAAAGTAGATATGCAGATGCTGTGATGCTACACTAACACACACCTGTTTTCTGAGTGGGTGGAGATGTGCTGCTTTGAGAGAGTGCACTTTCCTTGGTTGTCTTACCCTTGTGGCCTGAAGTCCTTGAAAGGCATCTTAAGTCTGTGTTGTCCATGCTCCAAAATGGGCAGCGTAACTCATCCGGTCTAATTATATTCATCCTGTTCTAGTTGTGTGCTAATGGATTTTGAAGCACGGTGCAGGTTTGTAGTAGTAGTTGACGATGCTGTTTCCTGTTCAGTGTGTCTTCCTCCTCTGGAACCAGAGAACGGGGGGTTCTCTTGCCACCCCGCCCCCTGCCGCCGGCTGACCCACGGCACTGTCATCGAGTACTTCTGTGAGGAGGGCTTCATCATGAAGGGGGACTACAAATACCTGACCTGCCAGGACGCTCAGTGGGACCTGCCCATGCAGATCAGCTGTGTCAGCCAAGGTGGGTCTCTCCTCTAGTGGTTATAAAATACCAGTAAGATAACATAGATGACACAACATCGTCAAAACGTAGGGGTGACCGTGAGCTCATAATCATCAAATAAATGTGATTTGTATAGCCCTTTTAACAAGCAATGTCACAGAGGGCTTCACATACGCCCACAGAACTGCCCCTCAGCCAACCTAAATCCTCAAGGAAGACATGGAGAAACTTCCTCATTGAGGAAAAATGGAAGAAACTAGCTCAGTACTGAGCTGGATGTTGTCTCCTCTCCCAGGGTGTGTGAGGCCCTTCCTGATTCAGCACGGCTCCATCCACCTGGCAGAGCCGGCCCGAGGCACCATCCCTGTGGGCACCGTGCTCCAGTACAGCTGTGACCCAGGCTACCTGGCTGACGGGCCCTCCACCATCACCTGCTCCCCGCTTGGCTTGTGGTCTGCAGACGCCCCCCGCTGCATCCGCAGCGATGGTGAGGCCCTCGCCCCTCACTAGAGACTGCTTTATAGTAGATATGCAGATGCAGTGATGCTACACTTAGACACACCTGTTTTCTTTTTTTGAACTCAGCATTATTTTGTCTGCTCTCGTGCTATCTCTCTTTCTCCATCACTTGTTCTCTCTCTCTCGCTCTTTATCTAGTTTGCTATTTCTCACTCGTGTCCACAACCCCCCGTTTCCACGTGTCTGTAGAGGGTTCCTTCTGCCGTCTGACGGGGCTGTCTTGTTCCCCTGTTCAGTGTGTCTTCCTCCTCTGGAACCAGAGAACGGGGGCTACACCTGCCACCCCGCCCCCTGCCGCCGGCTGACCCACGGCACTGTCATCGAGTACTTCTGTGAGGAGGGCTTCATCCTGAAGGGGGACTACAAATACCTGACCTGCCAGGAGGGGGGCTGGGACGGCCCCATGCAGATCAGCTGTCTCCTGGACCAGGGTACCACGCCACGCAAATAACACAGTCAGATACTGTTGATTGATATTGATGGATGCTGATGGATGTTGATGGATGCTGATTGGCCTGCTGGCTTCGGCAGAGCGTAGCCCGGCGTTGCCGTTGGGGATGCCCACCTTGTCCATCGTGGCGTCCACAGCCAGCTCGGTCGCCCTCCTGCTGCTGCTGGTCGTCCTGTTTGTCCTGCTGCAGCCCAGACTCAAGTCCTTCCACCACAGCCGGTAAGGGGCCTCAAAACAAATGCACCCCTACCTCTGTCTTATCTCCTGTATCTGAGACGCACCTGTGTGTGTGTGTGTTTGTGTGTCTGGATGGTGTGTGTGGTAGTTCTGACAGGTTTTAATTCTCACGTTTGTTGTTGGTTGCTGGTCCAGGCGTGAACATGGTGTGTCAGGCCAGCCGGTGTCCATCATGGTGGAGGGGGTGCAGGTGACCTTGCCCTCATACGAGGAGGCTGTCTGTGGCGGAGGAGGAGGAGGGGGAGCGCCAGCCTCAACAGGCCTCATCTCCGAGGCCCGGGTCCAGATTGTCCTCTCTGAGGGCCAGGCAGACACCAGGACCTCCGGGCCCCCCTGCTTCTCCCAGCACTCAGAGATGGTGGTGGTCCATCCTGTGCCCTCCTCCTCTCCCTCCCCCTCCTGCTGGGTAGAGCACGCAGCCTCTCCCTCATCCCCACCCCCACTCAGGAGGCTCTCCTCCGGCAGCGAGCAGCACAGCCTGCCCCTCCTGGAGGCTGACATGGACTTCTCAGACGGTAGGTCTTCCAGCACCCCCAGTCACACCAGACAGGAGGAGCAGCCACACAGGGTTAGGGTTAGCTAACTGCTGTTTAACCCTACCATCCCGCTTGTCTTGTCTCTGCAGATATGCCTTTGTTAAAAGAGGTCTGAGGCTACCTGCAGCCTCTCTGGGCCTCCCCCACTGCCCCGGAGACGCCAGAGCGCTGGCTGCTGCCCAGCGGCGTCCGGCCAGCCTCGGTCCAGCCCTCCACGATGCAGCTGCTGCCAACACTGACTGCTCACAGGCAGGGGTCCTGAGGGGAGCCCCAGCCCAGGCAGGACTGACAGGACAGCCGCCATGTGTACATACATGCTTAAAACCTTTTCTAAGGACTCCTTACTATGTACATCTGATGTCTGACACACCAGTTTGACCTGTTGGCTTAGGTTCTAAATGGTTTTAATCCCGTCAGGAAAGAAGAAAAGATGAGCATTTCGACAGGTTTGCTGTTTATCCGTTCTCATGTTGTCGATTCGTGTTCTGTGATTCATAATGTAAACATGTTTCCATCGTTTTCATCACTAATTCACTCTCGGATGATCTTGTCACACAAGTCGGCAGCACGCCATGTGAAGCCTCACATTAGGAATGATGCACGAAAGCCACGCCCCCTCAGCCAGTCTCCTCCTTATCCTTGTGCGATGAGGACGCTATCCTTCCACCGCTCTGCTTTTTGGGCTTTTCACATTTCTGAACCCTTTAACCCTGCTTTGCACATGTTCAGCTGGAATGCTATAGGGTATTATTCCATACGGTGAGGTCACGTGTTCCCCCTGTTCACTCCGTGGTGTTCTGTGTTCCTAGTCTCCTCACTGTGGCGGCAGGGTCCTCATCCACACCTCCCATACTCGCACTCCCCCCTCCCCAAAGACCTTAGAGATCCACTTCTATGCACAAGTACCGTTAATAACAACATTCATTGGGTGAACAATTTTCTTAATTTTAAATGAATGTCAACTTTTGGCCTCCTCGGCTTAGTGATGTAACAATTGAGCTTCGTCAGACAAGCTGCGCGTACACCTGAAGATATTGTAGAATTTATTTATTCAGGTTGTTGAAATTCTGTTCTAATTAAGTATAGGTAGGAACACTAAATTTGAGTATTTAATATATTCATGTCCTGAATGCTGTTGATCAGCCGTGGTTTTTTTGATGCTTCCAAAAGGTTTGGAAAAGGATGTTGTTAGACGGGTCTGTAAACCCTTTTAGACCTCAGCACGTATGTCATTTGAGACCGTAACATTTATTTGGTTAATCGTACAATAAAAAGCAGGTAATTATTGTACAGCGGCTTGGTGTTGTCTGTGAGTTGCCTGGTTTCCTTTGGAACTGAGCAGTGCATTTTGTGTCGAGATTGTATTTTAATATTGTGTACAAAGTTTTAAGTTAATTTAACTCTGTATATACCCTGTATATATGTATAATTAGATTAAACATGATTTGAGGTGTGTAAGTGAGAAGCTTGTGTTTTGCCCCTGCTGGTCATCACCATTTAAAGAATACTGTCTCAGACCAAACACTAGATGGCATTCTAAACAAGTTCCTCAAGGAATTATGCAAGAATTTGGTACTATTAACATTTACAAGGTATTGTGCACGTACAATATAATGTAACAATATATGGTTTGATGGTCTAAGTTTTATTACAAACATAAAAATGTTCCTTACAAACATGAACATTTTCCTAACAGCAATAACTCTTAAAATATTTATAAACAATTTATGAATCTCTGGTGCCCTATACCGAGACACTTTTAAGATGTATTCAATGTTAATTTGATTTGGTGTACAATTATGTCAGAAGTAAAAAATAATCTGATATAGACATTTTATAGACGTGTTACTCTGTGTTCATCCCTCATCATTTGTAGTGGCTTCATCATGTAGCAGCTTCATCCCTGGTCCTCAGGGGACCCCCTGTCCTGCATGTTTGACATGTTTCCTTCTTCCAACACACCTGATCTTAAATGACTGGTTGTTACCAGGCTTCTGCTGAGCTTGATAACGACCCATTCATTTGAATCGGGTGTGTTGGAGCAGGGAAACGTCTAGAACATGCAGGACGAGGGGTCTCTGAGGACCAGGGTTGCAGACCGCTGGTTTAAAGGTAGTATTGTAGTACCACTGCAGTGTGCACCCTGAACAGCTGCCCACCAGGGTTTCAGTTTGGATCCACCTTCAGAGTCTGAGCTGTTCTCTCCACCGCTGGTGTGTGGGTGGCCTGGCCAGTCAGGTCTGATGCCCTCTGGGTCCTAAGTTCCCTGGGTGTGGGTGATGGGGCCCTTGTTCTGTCAGCCCTAGTGCCCTCTGGGGCCTACGTTCCCAGGATTTTGAGCTGAACCTAAGGCAACTTCACCTCCTGCAGCTTCCCATCCACTGCCAGGTACACAGGCTTTGCTGAGGGACAGAAAGAAATACGCAGGATTTTTAGTGAACTGAAAGTGATGGTATGTGGTTTATTTTCTCTCCATCTGCAGGGTGCTGTTGGAGCTGTTTGGTACAGGCTCACGGTGCAGAGCTCTTCCCCTGTGTCACCCTGACAGCTGTGGCTCCTACCCTTAGCCTGCGGCTTGAACGTCTGGTAACCTCTGAAGAGGAGGATGAACAGCAGGGCCTCTCCACCCTGGAAGATGATGTAGATGAGGGGGAACAGATACAGGGGTCCGATGACCTCGGGGGCAAAGGCCACCTTCAGGATGGTGGAGCACAGCTGGATGTTCTGACAGCCGGTCTCAACTGCTATGGTTCTTCTGCATCTGGAGTTGTTTGGTCATCAAACATGTGTTGGGGTCAAACGTTTCAGGGTTGAATCGATGTAATTCGACAACAGGGGGATACAGTGTCAGCTTACGCTCTTTCCTCAGTTGGATGCAGCCCTATGAATGCTTACTTGTGATCAACCTTGAAGACAGTTGACAGGAAGTACCCCAGCAGGTAGCCAATCAGGGGCATCAGAGCAGCTGCAGCCATCAGCTTGGGTGAGAGCACCACCCACACTGTTCCACCAATGGTGATGCCCGACATCACTGCGATAGCCACAGAGGCCACCAATAGGATGCTTAGACCGACCTGCGAAGGATCAACTCCAATCAAACACTGTTTACCCAGAAACCCTCAAATCGGAATTTGGACACTGCAGGACCATGGAATCTCACCTTGGTGATGATCGGAGAGTAGTTTGGTTTGTGGTGATTGATGGCTATGCCAATGGCACATGGCACCAAGGTCATGATGAGAGCTAAGGTGATGCCAGTGTAAGGAACAGCATTTTCTAGGTTGTTGAACCCTTGGCAGTACAGGAAGAGCAGCACAGGCATCATGCCCAAGGCCGCGACAGTGGAACATGTTGTCATCACAATGCTGTGGGGGTCAAGGGTCAAGACAAGCTATCGACAACAACATTTGATTGCAGGTGGAAACAAATGCAATAATCTCAAGACAAACAATGGGAATTACCTCAGGTTCATATCCCCCTTGAGGGCTAGGGCAAAGATGTTGGAGAGGTTCCCCCCAGGACAGCAGCCACAGATCAGCACAGTCACAGCCTCGATGGGCTCCAGCTGGAAGAGCTTGGCCAGGCTGAAGGCGGTGAGGGGCATGATGCCAAACTGGGCCACCACCGCGATGGCCACCCCTTTAGGCTTCAGGATGTGGTTCTTGATCTTGGAGATCTCCATGGTGCAGCCGAGGGACACCATGGTGATGAAGAGGATGACGATGGTGATTCCGCTGATGGCCATGTCCATGACAGGTGAGAAGGGGGACTGGAAACCGGAGGTGACGTTGTGTGTGACATTGCCACCTCTCCAGACTCCATAGCTGTCTCTGTAAAGTCCCTCGGTTTGGTTCATGGTGACGTTCATCCCCAGTCTGAACGCTTGATGCTCTCAACCTGCTCACACCTTAAGTGGGAATGGTAGGAAACAAACCAATAACAAGGTATGTTATGTGGATTAAGTGACTGTTTGATCATTGCTGATCTCAAGGGATCGCATGGGAGGATTGGAACTTCCTATAAATGTGTACCATTGTCACTCAGTTGCAATCAGACTGCATTGTGACCATGGCCTTTGGTGTTTCTGAGAAATAACGTAAAGTTCTCTTGTGACTTTCAGCTGGTACAAGAGCTCAAAAGATTGATCGTTTGAATGTTCTATTATATTGTACTGAGTTACTTTAGTTTTGGATGGATGGATGCACAGATTTAATTGAAATACTTTATGAAAATCTACTTTTAAAAGTATGTCACATACACATTCCTTTTAATTATAAGTGTGTAAATGTAACTGAATTAAATATGTTTTTCTATCTGTCCTAAAACAAGCGTAAGTACGTCAAGAAACTAGAGTCAAGTCTTGACTGGAGTCAAGAGTCAGGTGGGTCTTATTTGTCCCCCCAAAAAGTTCCAAGTCTTCTTTAGGGAAGCTAATACAACTGTCATCATTAAGTTAAAGACAGTAATTGAGGTAAATTTAGATAAGCTACATACAAAACAATGCCAAATTTAAGTATATAGAAAATATCCCTTGCAAGGCAGAAGTGTATAAAGTATATTCTTACCTTCATTGTGTAAAAGTTTGTGATGTTCCAGTTTGTCAGTTCAACAGAGGCTCTGTCTCTGTTTCTCTCCCTCTTTCTTTGATACTCTCTCGCTCTCTCTTTCTCTCTCTCTCGCTCTCTCTCTCTATTCTAGCCCCTTGGCTCTCTGGTAAGAACCCCAGTCACATGGTAGAGCAGTCATATGACAGGAGGGGGGGCATGCATGCAGGTATGAACACACCGCATGAATACTACCGTATGAAACGTAGTATATGAGAAGATGAGTCTATTTCCCGTTTGTTTCGCCATTTTGGCATCATTAGATTATTATTCAGTTCACCAGCAGAAACAGCTCTGGGGTACTTCTAGGGTTCGTCCATCATCACATCCCCAGAGGTCCAGCGCTGCCTGGCTGGTCTCTGTCTCTGCTGGACCAGTGTACCGTGGGAAACCCCAGTTAGCATCTGATTTGATGGGACAGAGTGTAATTGTTGCCGTGGCACCGTAGAAGGCTTTTCATCTTGGCCTGAATTCATGCGCGTGCAAACAGGCATTCAATGAATATTACGCAACAAGCTAAGCTCAATGCTCCTGCCTGGCAGTGCTGCCAGGCCTTTCAAAGGGGGCCTCAGTGAGTGGTCTCCCAGGAGACCAGAGACTCTTTAGCCACTATATAATCTCTCAGGACAGACACCGTGACAGATTACTAAACCTGTGTTGTGGATTCTTTGACCCAATCTCCAACAGTTTGCTACAGATTATGTCAAACAGCCTAAATATGACTTAATCTTGAAGTTACTCATGTGAAGAGATTGTATGAAATGCACTTGAAAACCATACCCTGTCTTTTTGTTGTAGTCAAAATGCTAAATATGTTCATGGCACTTTAAAACTGGTCACGAATGGCAGTTAACCATAACAGGAGGTAGCAGATGGTTATAAATTGGGAGTCATATTCTTGAGGGGAAAAAGCTTTAATGTTAAGAATCTAATGGTCGGGCTTTGGTGATATGATGACCATAAATTATGATACAGAACTCTATAAAATCTGAACCTGGAAACCTGGTTATATACATGTGTACAGTACATTCTAAGTACACACTGCTGGTATTAACACATCCTACATTAAACAATATTAAAATCATCCTTCATAAGGACAGGCACAGAGTATAACTTTTACTATTATCTTCTTCTAGTCTCTTAAAGTCAGTTTGTACTGCACTGTTGCTTGCATTCCAGTGATGAAAACATCCAATAATTGTTTTGTCTGTATTCACTGTAGGAGTTCTGTGTGCCTGGGTGCACATGCATGGCAACATCAGGAAACCAGTGTGTTCAGCTGGCAAATCATCCGGCGTGTCAGCTGATGCAGGGGGGGCAGTTCACAAGACTGGTGGCCACAGGCAGTCCACAATTAAACCAACCCCTCTGACTGTGTTTGCCAGGAATGGACTCGTGGTGCCCTTTCACAGTTTTCATACTCACATAATTGTTAGACAGAGGCGCAATAAAACTATGCGAGATTGAAATTGTAAAAATATATATGAATTGTATTATAATATATATTTCGACATATATTTTTAGGTCATGGCTCCTGGGCCCTGGTTGTTGATTTAGGAATGTGACTGTATTCGGGGTTGAGGATAGCATGTGCTGTGTGGTGACAAATGCAGTTCATGAATCATTTACTTAATTACCACCTAATAGTTGACTTCGGTTACTTAAGTTTTCTCCATTTTCAAAGCGCTTGTCAAATTCTTAAACGTTTCTGGGGAATATAGTTCTATATAAAATTATTACAGAAATAGAACGAGAAAGCAACTTAAACTACACTTCCCACATACCACCTCCCTGCCACGCATGCGCTGTACATGTTGTCGTGTCCACGTGTAGACGAATCACGGAATGGTTCGCTCGTCATGTCTCTCCCGTGTAGCCAAGTCGCATAGTTGTTGATTTCATTTTTGGTCTCCAGTTGAGCTCGTACTGTTAACAGCATTTAGTTTTATTTTCTTACACATCTTTTTGAAGAATGAGCGACAACGATGACATCGAAGTCGACAGTGACGTATGTGTTTATTTCTTTAGCCACGAGTGCAGTAAAAAAAAACGTGTTTTTCACAGTTGAATTGCGCAAGCTAGCTAACATTAGCGAGCTAGGTGTCTGTGTCTCGGATCTGGTATCTGTTTTCCGTACCGTTTCTAGCAAGCTGGCTTCTAGAACAAGCGGCCCCCATTTAGCTTGCTACTAGTATCTTAAATGACCGGGAAGATATTGGTAGCTACACGTGAACACACTGCGTTTTAGTAGCTAGGTAGCGTGAACAATGTACGTGAAATACCTACCTAACATAGAGAAGTTGGCTAGTTATCTAGCTTCAATTACACATGTAAAATAACTACCGTGCCACAGCTAGCATGGATACAAGCTTAGGTAGCCCATCTGTTAGACCCGCTTAAAGAGTCTAGCTATGTAACGTTAGCTAACGTTCCAGGCTAATAATTGATAGCCGTACAGTGCAACTGATGCCGGCAGCTACTATTAAACTGCAAGCTATTTAGTTCTTGCTTGCTTCTATACCTAGTAGACTTACTATAGTAGGTAACTTCAAGCTACTATAAACAAGGTCAATCTAGAAATGCAGATTGTGAATGAGCTACATAGCAAGCCATTTTACAAAATGGAACAAGCTGTTTGAAAGACCTGTTTTCTGTAAGGTGAAGTGCAATGCAGGTTGAAACTAGTGTTACATTCTTCCAGTAGTCATGGCCGTGTGTTTTACTAGATTGATTAGTTCTGAAAATGTACACATGAAGGGTAATCCCATCCCATAAGCCTAAGCGCGCCCTAAATTTAGAATACTAGCAAGACTAGCTATGGTTAGATCGGCAACATCACCCATTTCCTTGCTTTCATTCATTTCCTCACACTTGTTAGGAACAGTGACATACCAGATATAAACTGGTTCGTTACGATCCTAACTCTGTGCAAAGGTCTCCCTATTACGTGTATCTAGTTAGCTTGCTGTGCATATTTCCGAGTCAGGTAATGCCATATACAGTAGGGCTCGGGGACCTGCTGTTTTGGCCACTGTACTGTCAGTGATAGGAAATAATGCACACCGTGTTCCCATTATACCAGTACTAATCACACATTTGTTTAGTTGCGCGACTCGCAAATTTTGACCACTCACCTAAACACATATATTGGAAAACAGAGGATGCAGTGAACCATGTGATTTTTTTTTACATTTAAGAGCTGTTGGACTGTCATTTGATGAGTGTTGCCAACACAGAACGTCTGTTTGCATTGTTAGTAGTTGGTCAAATTACAGCCTGTGTGTGTTGCTATCCAATCTTTGACCTGCCTGGATTTTCCATCCCCCTCCCCCATTTTGATTAAGCTGGATCTCCAGCTCGGGATCAGAGCAAGGATATTGCTCCCTCTTATGTCATATTTTGTATTGCTTTACTCAGTTTGCCCCTTCTATTCTAAAACAGCCCAAAGCTTTTGTTATTGACCATAAAACACTGGTTGATCCTCATATTGTTTACATTTGTCTGTGGATTGTGAACCAAACAAGATTGTGTCATATTCTGCATCCTTTACTGTTCAGTTGAATGGTGTACATCCATTTATAGCCTAGATTACATGTCCACTATCCATTCCAAATGAAGATGTCATATGGTTGCACGCCTTTCTTTTTGTCCATGACCAGTTAGCTGTGTAAAAATATGTTAACTGCTGTGCTTAATACCATTTTATATATTTTTATGTATGATCCCCGTTCAAGCGAAGCTGACTCCTCTCTGTGTTGCAGGCAGACAAACGGGCCCATCACAATGCACTGGAGCGCAAACGCAGGGATCATATCAAAGACAGTTTCCACAGTTTACGGGACTCAGTGCCTGCTCTGCAAGGAGAGAAGGTGAGTATCAGGTGCACAGCATGGTGCATCTGTCCGGTAGTAGTTTAGGAGGTTTTGTTGTGGTGTTTGATGGTTGGATTGTAAAAGAGCTTGTGAGGATACACGTCATCCAGTCTGCAGGCTGTTTCAGCACACACAATCACCCATGCACCAGCACTCTACCTTCTTACATTGTGCTGAAAAGAAAACATGTAGCTAGCTCAGTTGAACTATTTAGAAAATATGGCTATTTCTAGGGGTGGGAATCTTTTGGTACCTCACGATTCGATTTTTTATCTATATATGATTCAATATATGCTTACATTTGATTGTAGTTTGCTGTTTAGTGTTACTTGTTTCTATTTGACTGTGATAGGCAGTTAAGTGTAAAAAAATCCCAATGCATCAAAACCTTGAAATGGATTCTTTTTCTTGCAGTTAAGTAAATTCATTGTTATAAAATAAAAAAATATATTAAAAATACATATATATATATATATATATATAAATATAAAAAACAAAAATAATTGTGAATTGATATGAATCGCTAGAAGACTAGATTGTGATTCAAATGCGAATCTATTTTTTTACCCCACCCCTAGTTATTTCCTAATCTTACAAAGGAGTCTGAACTCTTAGATTTATGTGCGTTATTTTATTGATAATCTCAGGGCATAAATAAGGTTTGGAGATATAATATGATATTTACATTTAGTCATTTAGCAGACGCTCTTATCCAGAGCGACTTACAGTAAGTACAGGGACATTCCCCCGAGGCAAGTAGGGTGAAGTGCCTTGCCCAAGGACACAACGTCATTTGGCATGACCAGGAATCGAACTGGCAACCTTCGGATTACCAGCCCGATTCCCTCACCGCTCAACCACCTGACTCCCTGATATAATATTAGGGTTCCTTTGCTTTCAAGCTATTTAGCTCAGCATTGTTCTCGATTGATTTACAGTTTGGACACTGCTTTTATAACTATCTGGAATATGTTTTGTTCATTTTAGTGTGTCCTAACCGTTTGGCTTGGCTGGTTGATTGACATGTCTGTTGAATGATTTAAGTGCGTAGAACCTGAAACTTTGACAATATTGGACTCAACGCAACATTGCCTCATGCCTTAGTTTGTCATTTTTTCTGACAGCAATCTGTCAAACAGGCTTCCCGAGCTCAGATCCTAACCGTTTGGCTTGGCTGGTTGATTGACATGTCTGTTGAATGATTTAAGTGCGTAGAACCTGAAACTTTGACAATATTGGACTCAACGCAACATTGCCTCATGCCTTAGTTTGTCATTTTTGCTGACAGCAATCTGTCAAACAGGCTTCCCGAGCTCAGATCCTAGACCAAGCCACAGAGTATATCCAGTACATGCGCCGGAAAAACCACACCCACCAGCAGGACATAGACGACCTGAAGAAACAGAACGCACTGCTGGAGCAGCAGGGTGAGTGTCTAGCCAGGGGCCTGGAGCTGGGCAAGAGGTCTCGCAAGGGACCACTGGGTAGGTAGAACAAGTACTATGTTCAGTGGTGGTGGTAGTGACTGTAGCTGTGAAGTTGGTGCTGTTGTGGAGAGACTAACCTGTGTCCTGTGGTCCGTGTTGGGCTGGCAGTCCGGGCCCTGGAGAAGGCCAAGGGGAACACTCAGGTCCAGTCCAGCTACTCGTCTCCTGACAGCAGCTTGTACACCAACCCCAAGGGGAGCGCCGTGTCAGCGTTTGATGGAGGCTCAGACTCCAGCTCCGACTCGGAGCCAGAAGACCCGCCCACCAGGAAGAAGCTACGGGTAGAGCCTAGCTAGGCCCCCCCCCACCAGAGACTCTCTTCCTCCTACCTGACAGCTGTCTCTCTCCAGCCTTCCCACGCCAGTCCCGAGGACCGGGTGGTGATGTCAGAGAGGTTCTGTATACCACGTGCTTCAACCTTTCTCCTCACCTGGCTAGCGTCCTGTCACTCCTGTGGCCCCGCAAAAACCCTCAACACCCCTCAAGTGAGGCAGCTCTGCAGTTTTGAAGGACTTTGCTTTTATAACCTCATAACCGTTCATAATCAGATGTGGATGCAACAAGGTGTACTGCTTTAGTTTAGCTACAATGAATGCCCCGATTTGTTTTGAAAAACTTAAACAAACCTGTTCAAAGAGTTTGGACACTTACACAGACATTTGAAAAATTGTCCTTTGAAATAGTTTACCTTTTTAATATTTGTACTTTTCCACGAAAGAATGTGAAGTTGCTTTGGGAAAAAAAAACATTTTATGCCACCCTCCTGAGTCAGTGTAGTTGGCAGAAGATTTTGTCTTTAAACTATTTGTGTAATCAAATCCCTATATTTAAAGTGATAGATCGAAATGTATTTCTTATCCCTCATTGTATATTGGTGTTTAGCTTGAAATTTATCAATTGGCAAAAGCGGATTAACATGTTGGCTTCTCATTTAATATATATTCTCACTTTGCAGGTTCAGCTGTTCTTTTTTGGTTTTCTAAGGAATGGGGATATTACACAAAAAAGCAAAAAGATAATAAAGCTAATTTCCCAGATGGATATGGAATGTTACACAGTGCAGTTGAAGGGTATTGATTTATTTTGTGAAGAAAAAAAAGGTCCATATCAGTGTGTAGGACTGAACAGTATACTCTTAAATGTTGTCAAATCTACATAGAAAAAAACTCTGGAAGTGTTTGCCTGTCCTGGGAATGTTTGTTTTTCAATTTTACAGAGGTTAATTAAGTGTGTACTATAGATATATTTGTTTATTCCATTCCATGGAAACTACAGGTATGTTGTACATACTGCCAACAGTTGTCTTGCAAGTTGAGGCATACCTTTACTATGAGACTATAAATAAAAACTATTTTATCCTTTTTGTTCATTTGGATTTGAACTTGTGAAGCAAGGCCTGTGTAAATTGAAAACGGCAACTGACGTATCTACTGCAAATGAAAGAACTGTCATAGATTGACAAATATGCAAGCGTGTCATGTAGAGTTGATCTTTATACTCGCATGAAATTATAACTGATAACTAGAGCAATACTGACATCACCTGATCCACGTGAGAAATTGTGAAATTATCTTGCTATGCAGGTACGCTTTAGACTAATTAGAAGTGTAACTCATGAAAGTACACTGTCCCATAATTTTCTTTTGACATAAATGTAGACATGAAGCGGAAACGGTAAGTAATTTTCAAATTATTAATAAAAAAAAATATTAATAGCAAATTATTGATTATATGGACAATGACTCTTTATTTATCGTTCCTTACAGTACAGCTCAGTGGCAATAAACTCCTGACCGCCCACTTATAATCATGGCAGGTCCATTCCTAAGTCTTTCTCAGTGAACAGCAAATATTGGAGCCACCGCCCCCAGTCAAGTTCTCGATGATGCTAAGATGAGAAAACACTTGACAGAAGAGCCACGAGTAGGCTACCTTGGCTAATATGCCATCTGCGATACGCAAAAAGTGTTGTTTATTACACTATTTAGTTGAACTATGGCTAAACAGTACGACGTTTTAGTGAGGTTGTTGATTCTTGGAGATTCGGGGGTTGGAAAAACATGTTTAATACGCAGGTTCACGGATAATGAATTTCACCCGTCGCATATTTCTACCATCGGTAAGAAAGACGTCCACAAGGCTGATCGCTAGGGACATTGTTCAGTTAGTGAAACTTATGAACGGTATTTTAACAAGTGACTAGCAAATGTGGCTTCTTATGTTTTCAATTATTGCCAAAGGAACTATTACTGCACACTTATTTAGTGAAGAGACAAAGTTTTGACCTTTACAAAGACACATGATGAAATGGTCTTTCAGAGTCACATAAGATATTCACAAAGGGTCTGTCTTCAACAGAATTGTTCTTGTACTTTTTGAGTCTGTTAAGTGAGTCTTCCCGGTAATTACACTGCGAAGGAAGGGGTTTGTGGTTGAACAGGAAGTGATGGAGAGAATCCAATTCCTCCAATTGTTTCATCTGACAACTCTATCATGTTTAAGTATGTGCAGACTGACACAAACATACACCATGATCATGTTTTTACAGCAATTTCTTCCACATAGTGAGCCATAGTGGCACAGTTGAACAGGACTTGCAAAAGTGGAGAAAATGTGGAGTGATTTATATTGTGGCTTTGTTTGGGGTGTTAAACTGTGAACTATAAGCTGATGTACAAAAACCCTATTGTTTTTAGTCGTCTCTGTGTAAGTAGGACAGGGCTAGATGTAGTGGCCGAACTGGATCATGGCACCTGTTGTATTTTAAACATCACAGTGCCATTGAACATACTTTTTACAGCACCTGATGGACGGAATGCTAGACCTGGTGAACATGTCATGGAGATATTACTGGGACAGACACACAAGAGCAAAGGATGTGAAGCAGAAAGCTTGTGAAATGTTAATGGCAGGGGGCTAATTGGAAAGGCTATCGTCCTCACTGTACGTGCTTTAAGAGCATTGGTCCATCTGCCACCAGTCCCAAGGGAGCCTGACAGTATGTATGTGCTTTGTTGGTGTGATTGGCAAGCCCCACCTTCAAACTGGAACCGTCTAACGATCAGGAGGACATCAGCCTGTCGCCTCATTCCTGTTTTGAATTTATTATTTTTGATAAGTCATAAATGGATGTTGTGCCAGGTGAAGATGATATTCGACGGTGCTAGCAACACTGCATGAAGACGACACAGCTGGATTGGCTAAGGAGTTCACTTGTCCTTTAGCTTTATATTTGCAGTTGACTTGGGTTAGGTGTGTTGCCCCGCCCTTCTCCCCTACGTGATGGTGCTGTTGAGTGGTGGACAGGGTTGCTTTCCCAGCACTTACTGATACACACTCAGGTCACGCCGGGGAGAATCCCTGTTCCTAAGCTCTGGATGAAAACACAGCTGTAAATAACAACTATTGAATGTCAGAGTCTTACAGCCTGATTTAAAGGTTATCCTCTGAGTTACTAAAGGATCTTTAACAGGATGTCTCCAAGCAACCCACGACAATGGGCTTCCATGAGTAAACAACCTTGGAGCTGTTTGTGAGACTGTGCTCTTGGCTTGCGCATCTGTTGAATGTGTTTCATTTGAATGATTGTTTTGTCTGACTTTCAGGAGTGGATTTTAAGATGAAAACGTTGGAAATCGACGGCCTCAAAGTACGAGTTCAGATATGGTAAGTGAACTAACCCCCTCTGCGGCTGTGTCGTTAGCAGCTGCTACGACTCCAGTAGCGAGTTGTTCCCTCGCTCTCCTGTCGCCAAAGAGCTGTACTGAGATGTTTGTTTGTCTTGATGCAGGGACACCGCTGGGCAGGAAAGATACCAGACCATAACCAAGCAGTACTACAGGCGGGCACAGGTACCCTCCAGACCGACAGCATTGTAGTGACGATTCAGTATGGGAAGTAGTATGTAGTATGTAGGGTGGATAGTAGCATGGTAAGTCAGTATGTAACCAGTACAGTATGGTAAGGATGGTATGTGTTCAGTGGTTATGAATGCATGCCTCCATAATACTGGATCATGTGCCTTTGTCTTCCAATGTCCACCAGGGGATCATCCTCGTGTACGACGTCACGTGTGCTCAGTCCTTTCAGCACATAGCAAAGTGGGCTAGTGATGTGGACGAGGTGAGGCTGGCCCACACTGAGAGAAGACTCTCTCTTCACTCTCTCTTCTTGTTCTCTTTTACCACTTGCAATCTCTTACTCGCTCTCCCTTTTCCTCATATTCCCTGGGAGTGACTTCTTCCTCTTTAAACTGTCCGTGTCCTTGTTCGACTTGTCCTCTTGAGTGACAGGTGTGTCGGGTGTACCCACCCCTCCCTGAGTGTGTGCTTGTGTTGCAGTTCGGCCCTGACAGGGTGCAGAGGATCCTGGTGGGGAACAAGTCTGACGGGGAAGACAAGAGACAGGTGGCAACACAACAAGGAAGCCAGGTTGGTTTTCCCTTACACTGCTTGAGCAACTGTACCTGACTGGATAGATTGATATCACACATTCCTTCTTGTGGCAGACATAACCCAACCAACCACTTTGTATTCTTGTTGTCGAGTGCGTTGTTTTTTTGTGTGTGTTGCAGTTGGGGAAGACCTATGACATGTCCTTCTTTGAGACAAGTGCCTGTACCAACCATCACATAACCGAGGTCACCTGATCGACCGAGCAACTTCTTCACCCCGCAAATATCGACACCGTCCTGAAAAAGGGCTTTGTAACGTTCCCATGTGTCTTGTCCTCCGCAGGCCTTCACCCGGCTGACGGAGATGGTACTGCAGGCTCAGAGGACACAGTACAGCTTTCAGGAGTCCATAGGAGACTACCTCGACCTGGCTGCCCTGGAGGACGAGGAAGGAAAAGACGTAGAAACGACCACTCAGAAGGGCTGCACCTGCTAGCAGGGTAACCCTCCTCTGGCCCGCTGCCCCCTAGTGGTGGGGGGTGTGTTGCACTGCCCTATTTGACTTTCTGATACGTGTTGACTAAGCCTAACGTTTGTAATATGAGGATGTTTTGTTCACCCGTAAAAGCTGCACCCACAGAGCTTCTCTGTGCTGTTCACTGTTGACAGATAGCCCATCAGGAGACTATCTGTGGACTATTGGCTGTTGAAAGGCTAGTGGAGTTGGATGTCATTTGATGTTATTTTGATGATGACGATGTTATGATACAACTGATCTATCAAGTGGGCCACACTTTTGTGGCCGTAATTTGTATTGTATTTTTGAAATGTATTCATTTGATCATTTTTTTAAGCTGTTTCCACTGTCCCTAATATGAGTGATGATTGGAAACCAACTGTTATTAAACAACAAGCTGTCTTCCATTTGAGGTGAGATTGCGATGGTTAGATTTCATGAGGGCAAGATTTCATCATCAAACTGTGGAAACCCAACCTAACCAATAACACGTGAAACCAAACCTAGCCAAATCATTATCAAACTATGATGGTTCAGTCACTTGTAATTCTCAGATTCTTTTATTGATGATATATCGTGTTTTTGGGTGATGCAGGTCTTGCTAGCTGGAAGTAAAACATTCAACTCAACATGCTGTACTTGTTTGCTGTCTGATCTATTATTATTTGCAAGGATTATTCCACTCAGTGTTGCAGTGAATTGATGTTTAAAAGAGTGAAACTGATACAAAACGGTTTTGTACATTTGGGATACAAAATAAAAGTTTGTATTTAATTTAAATTGAATTCAATACTTTATAATCCACTAGCCTACAAGATTTACCAGAATAGATTTTGAGTGAGGCCACGGTCTGTTGAGAGATAGTTGAAGCAGTCATTCATATTTGATCACATTCTAAGAATACAGGTAATTAGTTGATAAATGATTGATAGCTAGAAACTGATACAAGTAATAGAATTACCAAAAAGCAGTATATTATATAGATCATAATACATTTGTCAATGTTTTTGATCGAGACATGACACACATATTAACAGGTTGTGTTATAGAAATGTTCCTCAGCAACTTGGAGGACAAATGTTCCATTGCTCTAATACCCTAATGTAAAGGTAATGCATACAGGCAGATAAATATGTCTCTAAATGAGATTATTTTGCTTTATATTGCCTCCTTATGAGTGTATATAAGTGATGTTCTGCATGCACGGGTTTACAAACTGAAACGTGAGTCTGTCTACTTCAGTCTGAGGGAGAGTATAGTATGTCAATTGTGTATAAGTTTCCTGCCCAGCAACCTGACCCTCAGGGAGGCAGTTCTTCAGTGTGAAGGCGGGCACCCGGAGGTGGGCTTCCCAGGCTTGTACAGTCCCTGCTTCTCTTCCTGGTCAGTTTAGAGAAAGAGCAGCGCCATGACGTTCATCGCCAAGACCTTCTACGACCTGAGAGCCACGACGCTGGAGGGCGATGCGGTGGACTTCAACGTGTTCAGGGGGCGGGTGGTGCTGATTGAGAATGTGGCGTCTCTATGAGGAACCACCACCCGGGACTACAGCCAGCTGAACGACCTCCAGCGGAGGTACCCTCATCGGCTAGTGGTTCTAGGGTTCCCCTGCAATCAGTTTGGCTACCAGGTCAGTGTGGAGACTGGAGTGTCTATAAGGTCACACTAAACCTTCTTGTGTCCTGTCAACAAGGCCATTCACCTTGACCCTCCACATAAGGAGTTTTAAAAATACAGTATCTGTTGATTATACATGTTCATACTGTAGAGGATTTCTTGTTTGTTTTTAAAAGGAGAACTGCAGTAATGGAGAGATCCTGAACTCGCTGAAGTTTGTCCGACCAGGAGATGGCTACCAGCCTGGCTTCACCATCTTTGAGAAGTGTGATGTGAACGGGACTTCCACCCATCCTGTCTTCGCGTATCTGAAAGACAAACTTCCCTACCCCGAGGATGACCCACACTCCCTCATCCAGGACCCCAGGTTCCTCGTCTGGAGTCCCGTCACCAGAACTGACATCTCCTGGAATTTTGAGAAGTTCCTTATTGGACCGGAAGGAGAGCCCTTTAAGAGATACAGCAAGAAATTTCTCACTATTGATATCGAGCCTGACATCCAAAGACTGCTGAGACTAACCAAGACCTGAAAATAGCCCAGTCATGATGACATCACATCCATAATAGATTTAGAAATGGTGACATCCATCTTTTTGAGTTTTACTAAATGAGGGTAATGTTCTAAACTATGATTGTGAGTATTATCTGATGCCTTGTAAATACTTGAGATTTGGATGCCACTATAGATTAAACATGTGTTAGTGCTAGAAGCTTTGTATTTCAATTATTTAAAAAAAAAATGTTTTTGACAATATAACTCATTATTAAAATTATATTCAACATATACCTTAACATCTGGTTCTATATACTCCTCGTATTATAAATACATTTCTCTTTTCACAGCACTAATTCATACAATCTTGTGCCTATGGCTCGCCGGCAGATGGTGCTACAGATTAGCTGATGGTTTTAACTGACAAATAATTGTGTGAATACTTTTATCTCTTGATATAAGAAACATGAACAAACTAGATATTTCAAATGTTCTGTAGGCCATATTATCTCGGTGTGTCCAAATATTTCTCCCGCTCTTTGTGTGATCTGGAGCAGGGATTTGGTTTAGTATGTCAACAATATCCACAAGTTTCAGCTTGATTTGGCCTTTCATTTCAGAAGCATTGCTTCTCTACTCATGTGATTAATACACACTGCTCCTGTCCATGGAAAACATTTTATAAACACGTTTAGTTATTCTATTCAGACGGCCGTTGACCCATCCAGGACTTTATGTGTCAGTAACTTGGCCTACCTAACTGAGCACTGCGGAGTAGTCCTTAATGACATGTCTGTTAGGACAGCCGAAAGGCAAGTTATTTACGTTCTGTTATTTAGCTTATTTACGTTCTGTAAATAAGATGTTCATAATCGGCTTCCTGTCCAAATCCGTAGAGCTAGTCTACATCCTTTCAGAGGTATCCTGGTTTACAAGATCATTGATTGTGTGGATTGGTGATTAGAAGTCTAGAAGGCCAATACAGTAGCCTATTAGAGATATTCTGAGATTGTAGGCTATTGATAGGCCTATCGACAAAATATTGACGAAAACATTTACTGCATGTCTTTCCCGTTACAACAAATCAATTTTTTTCCTTGACAGAGGAAACATCTACCAAGTCAGGTGAGCAGTATTGTAACCACAGTAACGCTGGCTCTATTGTATGAAGCCCTTCTCGCGAGAGTCCTCCATAGTGAGGGAAGGCTGGATGATCTCATCCCTTCAGCAGCTGCATAGCGCAGCCAGACAAACCCCGAACTTTGGATCAAACTTCTAAGTTGCATCTGTAAAAAAGACGCCCGCGCAATTTAGATTTTCAACTGGAACTGAAACATCTTTCATTAAATCCTTGTATATCTGTGTATAGATTTCAAAGGATCTTCCATAAGAAACAAAAGGACGTAAACGCAGAGTATTGTGTTCATGACATCCAACATTGGGGGAGAGGAGAAAAGGTGATTCCAAATCGTGCTACAAATTTAGGGTAAGTGTTGCGTGTTTTTCAGGTCTATATGGCCGTCAAAACCCCACCGACAAAAATGTTAACAATGTGTTGATGTGTGTATTAGGATCCTCTATGGATGTGTAGGCTGCATGATGCGCAAGCAATGGTGTTCCTAAATTGGGAAGGAAGGAATCAGTGAAAGGTTGATGTGAATTTAGAAGGCGCATAATTTTTTCTGCTCGTGTTTAGACCAGACCCCTCAATAGTAACACTGTATCCTTCATATAGTGTAAGTAACACTGTATCCTTCATACAGTGTTTCACGTTTGTCAAGGACAGTATGGATTGTTCCAAGTCCCGCTTTGTGAAGCGTTTCACAGGTGGCACGGAGCATGAGCTTGCCGTATTTAGCAGGAGGTGTGTTGCGGTCCATTTGTCGTCACCCCAGCAGGGATTTCAATAGACTTCCAATGATTCATGAATATTTCTGTATTCTTTGTTAGAAATATCCTTTGATGTCAATGGGCCCGTTATGTGTCCATGAACCGTATGCAATGTCGCCCTGTAACACATGGAAAAGGCCGTTGTAGATATAACTAGGTAAATAGCTATCTAGGTTTGTAACTACTGTCCAGACAGCAGGCAAATTAAGCTACACAGAGATTACACGTCAAATAACAGGAAAGCATGCCTATACAACATGTCTTGCCACAGCCACGTTGACAAAATGGCAAAAGTTTTCAAGTACAAAGGAATGAATTGTTATGGATTACGTTTATGACCTATAGCTGTGACAGAAATGAAACACAAATGACAGGAGAGTGTTGACGAATCTCCTGGATTTACCAGTTCATATATAACCGATAGCGAATCCGTTAACCTATGTCCCTTTAGTGCTGGACTTTTTTGTGAGTAGATTGGTAATGGCTTTAGGTAGAAGTTGTATTTAAAATGAGAATTCAAATGAAAAACTGTTCCCTGCAGTGGCAAATCTGGAATCACTTTGACACAAGATGTAAACTTGGCCACTGTGACAGGCTGTTTCTCACTGCCCGGTAGCTGTCAAAATGTGTCCACGTTCAGTATATTTACAGTAGTGCTAGCAGTCTGCTCTGACCGTTTATCATATTTTCATGCGCGTTGCTGATTCAAATGTGAAAATCCCAGCGAATAGTTTTTATTTTGAGCTTGTGTTTATTTAGTTCTCCCGTCCCTTTCAAGGAAATGAAGCTGTTGTGTTTTTTTACGGTATGATGACAAAGAACTATAGATCCTCAAACACAACAATTGTTCTCTTTTTGACTTCCCATTTTTACATTTTGTCTAACAATAGATTATCATGTTAATAAGGTGACAGAAATTGTTCCAGGAGTTAAACACGTATACCTACACCAGCCCTTGCCTCTTCTAATGAGTTTTTCTTATAATTAATCTAGTGCAGACACCGCAGTTTACTATCACCACAGGGGCACGCCTCTAGCTCTAGAATAATCTCCCATGATAGGCCACGTAGTCTCTGATTTTTGCTACAGACAAAAATATAATTCAAGGTTAAAATAAGACCTGTGCTGTGGAATAAGGGAGCCCACTGATTCCTCTGTCTGAACAGGGCAAACTCTGAATCTCATCAGTCACGGGGTGACTGCCCAGAGACCAGACCGGTCGTAGTTTGAGAGACGGGAGCTTCACAGCTCCCTGGTGTATTTTAGTTGTGAATATTGATGATTGTTTCCTTTGGTGTTCAGAGTTCTGGAGGTGATTTGTGGAACAGACGTGTGATATTGTTTGGCCCTAAGAACTCTGGGTAAAGAAGGTACAGAGAAAACATGCTGATGGCAGGAATGCTCAAAGGCTGGTTGAAAATGCAAAGTGCTCCTCTCTCTTACTTCCCCCTCCTTTCCCAGTCACTCATAGTTGAGCAAGACATGGTTTGTCTTGATTGCGCTTCTCTCTCTCTGTAACAGTCATGTTGTGTGGTGCTTTGTCTTTGTGGTGGCCTTGTGCGTTCGTGGAGGGCAGCTTTCCTGGCTGTTAAGTCAGAGTTAGGGTTAGGTTTCCATTGTTTCCTGTGAGCTAGCTGGAAGGGGTTGGCATGCGCAGAGATGAGAGGAGCAACAAGAGGAGCTTTGTGTCACTTTATGAAGTGCCTTTCTGTGGAATTTGTATTTAATGTTAAGTGTCTGCAATTAATTACGTAATCAAACTTTTTGTGTGGTTTATGGAGCCATTGAGTGGCAGGTAGCATTTTAAGACAGCAGCTTAGATCATTGACTGAATTTCCTTAACGTTTGCTTGGCTGTCTACATTCATGAACAGGGAGTTGAACCTGTCGTTATAATAATAATAATACATTTTATTTAAAGGCGCCTGTCTCGGCACTCAAGGAAACCGTACAGGGTACAGAAGACATTTAAAACAGCAAAATAAAGAAGAACCCTACATCTCTTTAATAAAGTTTTTTGTTTAATTAATGAGGCATTCCTTCCCAAGAAGATATGTTAGTTCCAGTCTCCACTATCTCCTTTCAAACAGCCTTCAGATTGTTTGAGATGCGCTGTGCTGTGTGATTAGCCACCTAGCATCCAGGAGGCTGCATTTGTAGCCATTCATGGTCAAAGCCAGACTAAACAGACCTTGGAATATCCTCCAGAACGACCGATAGGACTGGTATCAAGTTGGTCAAGCTTTTCCCGCGAAACCGATCAAAACTGATGGTTTGACCCTTAAGAACTGACGTTGTGATAAATGCCCAGAGGCTGGATGCGGTTGCATCAGTGGTTAGGAAGAGCCTTGGGTGAGACCATGTCAGTCATGTGTGTCGGGTAACATGCCAGGCCAGAGACATGAGGGGAGAGTGGCTCATGTTGGGACGTGGCCTGAGACATGAGGGGAGAGTGGCTCGTGTTGGGACGTGGCCTGAGACATGAGGGGAGAGTGGCTCGTGTTGGGACGTGGCCTGAGACATGAAGGGAGAGTGGCTCGTGTTGGGACGTGGCCTGAGACATGAGGGGAGAGTGGCTCGTATTGGGACGTGGCCTGAGGCCTTGTGAGTGTCACCACTCTGGTGACTGGGCCTGACAGAGCTGACCAGGATGATGATGACAGCTCCTGTGTGTTTCCTGCTAAACTACAGTTCCGGCTTTGTCTGGTGGAGGCTGCCTGTCTGTCAGCCAATGGAAGAGGCCAGAGTGCTGGGTACACACAATGGTGATGATGTCATCTCTTTCAGTGCACTGTCACAGAGCAAACACACAGACAAAGAGAAGAGCACACTCACTCACATATATGAAACTGTTGTGGTTTGATGATGACTGATGGAAAAATCACTTTTGTTGTAAATACGAGGCGTGAGGACGGGGTGACACAGGTGTGAGCTGATTGGAACAGTGATGTTATTCTCCAGGGTGGACACGGCAGAGCAGTCTACTGTCCTGCTGCTAGCCCTGAAGTCCCATCAGCTGTCAGAGGGAGAGATGTCCTGACATGTCCTGACCCTCAACCCCTAGCCTGACCAACGCCTAACCCACAGTCACAACAGAGCTCATCTCTGGGAAACAAAACACAAACAAAGCTGGAAATGGAGCACAGACTGGGGAAAACCACTCAACGTCCACTCAGGGTTTGGGGTGAAGGGATGTTTTGGAGAGAAAAATAGCTTTCTGTAATGAAACCCTGGTCCCTGGTGATGTGTTGCTGCAGGCTATCTTTGGCATGGTGACGATGTATCTTGTGTTGTCTGAACATGTCTGTCAGTCTCTACAGTATCAGATAAGCAGACATCTACTCTCTCTTTCGCTCTCTATCCCTCTCTCTTTCTTTCTCTCTCCTTCCACACCCACCTCCCACTAGCAGACAGAGTACTAGGATTCCACAGAATTGAAACCATAGTCAGGCCCAGGCCCAGGCCCCATGCAGAGCCTCTGCACGTAGGAGCAGCATATCTTCCCATAGGGAAACCACAGAGGTTCACTGTTGAGCCGTGGACAGAAGACTGAGAGGCAGTGCGGCAGGAATGTTCCAGGGCTCGGTCATTGCTCAATCTGGATATCAATCTGCAGACAGGTCTGTTCAGCTAGTTTTCATTCCTGCCACTTTAACGACTGTTTTTGTTGCGTTCATGAGCAGCCCGGCTTGTAGCAAAACTGGAATTCCTTCCATGCAGCCCAGTGCCTCGTGTTTTCTCCTGTGAACTTGAGAGCTTTGCAAACCCTGTCCACGTTATCGAAGCATGCAGAACATTAGTGAAACAGTTGTACTGGCGCACGTCCCCCCCCTCTCCCCAGCTTCCTGCATCCCGACTTGCAAAAATCCATTTCCTCATTGCACAAAGATTCCTCGTCCTCTGTCGTCGGAGGATGTGTGTTTCCTGTGAGTTATGGCGGGCCCCAGGCTTGGAGAGATGGCTGGACTGAAGCAGCCTCATCGCTGTCCTGTGCTGGGGGAACACAGAGAGAGGCAGAGACTGAAGGAAATTACAGTCTTACTGTATATCAGACAACAAGGATGGGGGATTCCCTCATTAAAGGAGGACGTACCCCAATCACACCTTCAAGAACACATAATTGCCTCCTGGCTTTATGTTTGGCTTCTGCCGAACTTTGAGTGGATAGAATTCAGAGACTTACTGCGTAGACTTTCCAGACAGTGTCTGACAGAAAGAGCTGGTTGGATCGGCTGAATGGCAAACATGGCTTTCTTCCCAGACCTGCCGACCTGCAAGCCTGTTTCCTGTGTATTTCATTGATATACAGTATTCCTGGAGAACATGGCTACAGCGTTTCTGTGAGAGGTAGATGCATATCGGCTCCTCCAACCTAGAGCTCCCAGGAGAGTCTTTCATCTCACCCTTTCAGTAATACGTAGCACTGCAGTTGTGACAGCTCTTTTCTAGTGGTGGGGTTATCTAAAACCAGTGAATAAATGATAGGGAAGGAAGCCTTTTGAACCCTACAACATAAATGTTACAACGATTAGACGAGACATGAATGTGGCAGTTTTAAAGTTTGTTCTTGAACACGGCTCGCACACAGACGAGCTGTGTAGGTGCGCAGTCTATGACCGTGAGAAAGTGCTGTTCTCTTCTGAGTTGAAGGACAGTCCGTATTTGTGAAACATTAAATAGTTGATTTGTTTGCAGGAGAGAGTGACAGTGTTGGACTTGCTTGATCAAACATTGGCCAGCCAGAGGCCTGGGAAAGAGGCGTGGCATCTGGGAAAGAGGCGTGGCATCTGGGAAAGAGGCGTGGCATCTGGGAAAGAGGCGTGGCATCTGGGAAAGAGGCGTGGCATCTGGGAAAGAGGCGTGGCATCTGGGAAAGAGGCGTGGCATCTGGGAAAGAGGCGTGGCATCTGGGAAAGAGGCATGGCATCTGGGAAAGAGGCGTGGCATCTGGGAAAGAGGCGTGGCATCTGGGAAAGAGGCGTGGCATCTGGGGAAGAGGCGTGGCATCTGGGAAAGAGGCGTGGCAACCCCGTTTCTCTGTGTGACTTGGGGAACCGTTGCTGCTGGCTCCGTGGAGCAGGGGGGCGAGTGTTTACCTGGCGCTGTTTCCTGACTGGCGTGCTAATTAGCGTAGCTCTCCTGAGAGGGAGCAGCTCTGGAAGGAGAACACCTTCACCTGCCCGCCAGGCCCTCTGCCCTCCTGCAGCTGCACTGCCAACAACACCACCTTCACCAGCCCAGGTAAGACACGGGCTGGTGAAACCTGGCGCTACCTCACATCCTGTGTGTGCCTGTGGAGATCTGTCTGCAGTGCTGCTTGGGTCGGGTGTGTGTTGTGTTGTTGTTGTAAAGATGCTAATGACGGATCAAATACAGTTCCATCTAAAACTCAGAATGTCCCCCCCACCCCACACACACACACACACACACACACACACACACACACACACACACCCCACACACACACACTTCTGGGGATTCTGAGCCTTGACTATGGAGGGGGGGGGGCGCTTGAGAAGGGTGTGTTAATTGCGTTCTGCTTTCCTTGAGTCCCATGAACCGAAACTAAAACGGAGGAATTGCTACAACTGTCAGATGTTGTCTAGCTAATACAGCGTATGCTAATCTCCTGAGATTCTGGTGTTCATGACTCTGAATGAGGCCTCTGTGTTCCAGTCTCTCTGTTTGATGGGAAGAGGAAAGCATCTGGCTCCACCCAGGGACCTGCAGTGAGATGAATTGTGCCTTGTATGAAAATGACTTCCGTACTCTGAGTTGCCGAGCAGGCTGAGAGTGTGTATGTGTGTGTGTATGTGTGTGTGTGTGTGTGTTCTGCAGTGCAGGTCAGCAGTAGTGCACCATGCAGGTTTGGACATTGCTTTCCTGGCACGGCCTGTGATTTAGCACGGCGCCTGTTATGCAATGCTGCCTGAATTATTGCTGCACAAATGACTCTGTATGAATTGATTAACTCTGGGGCTTTACTGTATATAATTGGACTGGAAGTGCAGCAGTCTGTACCTGGACGGATGCCCAGATCAATGACTGGAAATAGTTTATATGCAAATGTTGTGTTGTTAATACTGTTACATCGACGACTCCTACCCTGTGACATAAGACACGTTGACCCTGCTTATCTGAAATCCACATCACTGCATACCAGTCCAGGCGACGTGTTCAAAGTTAAGTGTTGAATAAGTTAAAGTGTTCAATTGTGACCCGCTCACGGGTTTGTGTATACTGTCAAAAGATGTTGACGATTTGTGCGGTACCTGTGTCCTATTTTGAGGATGGGGGACTTATCCTTTTCCTGCATCAGCGCTCCCAGCTCTGTAGGATTACTGTCAGCTGTGCTCCTCGGTAGGACACACTGTTTCTGCTCCGTGGCCTCCCTCTTCATCATAGCCTGGCACCAGTGACAACACAGCCAGCAACCAGAGCCTGCTTTCCCCTGCAGTCAGCAACACCTGCAGCCTGGATCTTGTTAAATGGGCCTACACGGTCCTACAGTATTCTGTAACACCACCGCCTTATATATGCAACTTTATTAGATGGACTTCCCATTTTCCGTTAGCTAATGCATTGGTAGTTTGAGGGGTTAATTAAAAACGGTTAATCTTTTCGAGAGCACGGCTTGTGTGGTAGGCAGGCTATTAGCGGCTGGGATCATCAGAGCGGGAATCTGGTGAGTGTGGAGGGATATAAATGAAGCTTTCACCTTGAGCTTTACCCCAAATGAAAGGTGTGTTCCTTTTCTGCAGTTGCACTTTCTCTAAACATTGATCCGCACACCGATTGGCAGTTGTTATTTCCAAACTACCCACAGCTAATCTTTGCTGTAGAAATTGGATGATGAAGAACATGGATTTCCATGGTTTGTTTCTGGTAAACAGATGATGATAACTGTTTTTCGTTGCCAAGGCCTGAGGTTTATCCTGAGGCTAGCTGGGTGCAGGCTAGCGGCGCTAGCTGTTTTTTGCGGTTGTTTTGGAGCTCATGGTGGCTTATCATATGTTTACTCAGTGGGATCCCCACCCTCCATACTCTGCCTTTTTTTAGCTGTCACATCAGCTTGTCTGCCAGTCAGATCACCTCCCGAAACCAGCCCTGGCAGCTCACGTCAACACCACAAACTCACACGCCAGTCTTAGCTAGCTCTACGAGCTAGACATTCTTTAGGAAGAGAAAGCACAGAAGTAGGCCTGCTAACAGAGTAGCAACATCATCCATGTTCTCGCTTCTCTTCTATCTTTGCAGCTGCTTCTGTGATGTGCTTTGTGTTTGTGCTGCATACTTATCACTTAACATGGAGGGATGGATCCTTTGTGGAATTTTAGGATTTATTCTCAATTCTGTTCGTCTGTGGCTGTATGATATGACAGTCAGCAGACGTTTTTTACGTAACCGGAAGATTCGATACCCACGCGACCTACGCGATACCTAATGCATTTCAGTATGTGATAAAAAATTTGAGTACTTTGCTGAGTACTTTGATATACTTTTGTACAATTTTTCTTCTCCCTGTTGCTCTGAGCTACAGTCCCGAAGTGAATGATTTACAAGCATCACAGGCTTTTGCAATGTTGACACCTCTGCAGTGAGAATCTATCAGGTCACTGTCAACTGACCTTGCTGCTAGACTGCAGCTTGTCATTAAGGCGATCACTGCTCTCTCTCTCTCTCTCTCTCTCTCTCTCTCTCTCTCTCTCTCTCTCTCTCTCTCTCTCTCTCTCTCTCTCTCTCTCTCTCTCTCTCTCTCTCTCAAAAAAAGGCCTTGTCTATCTGGCATATTACCATATTGCACATATGACAGATTCTTTTTGTAGGTTTGGTTACGTAATGTGTCCAGTTGAAGCCATCGACTGTCCTGTCCTGTTCTCCTCTGTTGTCCCCTACTGGCCCCAGTTACAGGAGCAAATGGCTGTTCTGGCACAAGACCAGGACTGGACTGGCACTGGGCTGTACACCAAATTACATCTAACAGACTGGCACACTCACACACTCTCTCTCTCACACACACACACACACACACACACACACACACACACACACACACACACACTCTCACAGCAGGAAGGACTCCCAGCTCCCACATCCTCTTTGGGTGCATAGAGCCCAGGGCACGGTTCAATGCAGTGAGCTGCAAGATCAAACACACACCGCATCCTCTCCTGCACCACACAGCAAAACGTCCCATCCAAATGGTGCCATGTTATTGATGTGATGAAAGGACTTCCCCAGATGAACCGTGGATGCAGTTTGTTCATCCCCTCCCCTGCTGAACCACCGCTCTGGGTCTGCCGTCGGTCTGAGATTGATCCAGAGCTGCAGTCGAACGAATCCAAGCTCAGTATGTACATGACTTTATAGTCAGAAAGAGCCCTCCCCTGCTTTTGCCAGGATGCTGAATGACTGGCCTCTGCCTCTGAGAGCAGCTGGGAGGAAGCCTGCTGGCTGGCCGGCCACCAGACACAACATCTGAAGAGAGAGGATGCTGAGACACGAGTACTTCAGCTCCCCGGCACTGCGCTAATTACACCGCTGCTAACCCAGCTGCAGTGACAGACCATTCCAGTCTACCCGCATTCACTGTGTCTGTTTGTGTTGTAGCTACACACACCACACAGACATTACCCTTCCTTCCAGCCAAGACTTCGATGTTTGTTTGGCAACAGATTGGTTCACCAGCTTTTCCCTCAGAAATCTGGGAGGGGGTGTGTTTACCGTTGTCGAGTGCGTTTAGGAAGGTGACAGAGAATACAAACGGTTTATCTTCCAACCTCTCTCTCTCCGTGCCCCAGTTCTACCCAGGCGCTCTGCTGGGAAATGCTCCCGTTCCACTGGAGCATTAAAAACTACCGCTTTGTTGCCTAGCTCTGCGTGGCTGAATCCCTGCCAGGGCTTCGGAACGCTGACATCTTTAATTATTGTGGTGAGGGATGTGAACGTAGCTGCTAATCTAGCATAAAGTTATGCAGCAGTTGATTGATATTCAGAGCTCAAGGTGGGTGGGGAAGGAACACTCTCCCAGACTCTGATGTGGATAGGTCACAGAACCAGAGCGGTAGGATTGGGTGAGAGAAAGAGGGGGCAGTTTTCAGAGAAGAGTCACGGTAATAAGCTTAAGATCGAGAACCCCCCCCTCCCACACACACAGACACACACAATCTCTCTCTCCTCCTCCTCACTCATCCAGAAACTGACAGCGGGGGACCCTCGGCATTCATCAGTCTGTCACAGTGAGCTACACCTACACCAAGTCACAAGGCGTTCTGCTGTTCTCTGCAGAGGACGGGGATGTTCCAGCGGGTTACTGGGAAAGGTAAGCTGCCGGGAGGGAGGGGGATGGAGGGATGGAGGGAGGGGGAGGTAGGAAAAGGCTCTGCTTGGAAAGGGCTGTCATTGTGGTCGTGGCAGAACAGGAGTGATCTGTGGTTGTCACGGTTAATACATCCAGATGTCTTTTGAAGTGTCTCTCCATCTCTGGTGTTGGCGTGGGTCTGCTGATGCGACGGTGAGGAGCTCTGCGCTGCAGGTGCACCTGAGGGGGCTGCCTGTTCTGCTCGCTGAATCTGATCTGCTGCAGCCAGCGCTCAAGGGCCAATCTGCTGTGAGATGGGTTGAGGTGGCTGTCCGAGTAGGAGGTTCAGATGGATCTGAGAGCGCTGGGCTCAGCCTACATATCCTCTCTCTGACCCGTTCATACGCTCAAGCCTCGGTTTGACTGCTGAAACCTATTAGAGTACCTCAGAGCAGTGTGTGTGTGTGCGTGTGTGTGATACTTTCTTGGAGCACGTGTAGAGTAGAAGTGCTTCCTGGTGGCACAGGGGCAGGGCAGGCGGAGGCAAAGTGTTGGTTCAGAGGCAGGCAGGGCAGAGAGAGGAAAAGTGCAGCCTGGAGCAGACTTCAATCCCCTCCTGCCGCTAAGAGCCAGGCAGGAACACAGACAGACAGGCAGGCATCCAGCTCATTAGAATGTTTCACATTCCTCTTCAAGCCCTGCTGCTTGTCCTCTCATCCCCTCCTCTTCAGAGCACCTCCAAGCTGTGCTAACATCCCACAACCTCAGAAGTCTTCTCTGCTCTGTGAAGACTGCCTCTCACTGGCGTGCCCCCCTCCCCCTCAGATCATATACATCAGACCGGGCCTGTAGAGAACTTGTAAAGGAAAACCTCTAAAACACTGTGTGGGCCAGAACAGTACGATGAGCCAAGTGAGGTCATCACGCCAGGCTAGCTAGTCTGGGCTCCGTGTTCAGGTCGGACGTCTGTTGAGGGGTATCAGGTCTCTGGTCTTGGTGACTGGCTGAGTCTAGCCGTGTGTGAGGTAGACCACCTAAGCAGCATAATTAGCTCTTAAGCGGAGGCTGAATAGAGCCTCCCAGGCACTAGAAGCATACAGCTCTCGAATGACTCGCTGTCATTATAGTTCTAGCCCACCCACAAACATGCCACTGTCGGTGAAAATAGGAATGGAGTAAAACCCTCCAAAAAATATCCTCAGCATAGTTTACAAGGTAGTAAATGCTACTGTAACGTATTAAGGTGGGTGTCTAGGTAAGTAGGTAGGGGGATAGATAGTTAGTTAAGGAAAATAGAGAATAGGGAAGTAAAGATGGTGTCCCAGTCGATGCCCAGCCAGATAACTAGTTTGGCTGGAGCCCCAAGCTGTCCTCCAGAGTTGGGTTCAGTTCAGTACTCCATCGCTGGTTAGCTCTGCTCACTGACCTGTGATGCTCATAAAGTGAGGCGTTAGCGCGCTGCATGGAAGTACGCCGCTGGTGAGATGGAGATGAACAGCCACTGCTCTACTTTAAGAGAGCGTCAGGGGAGCAGTGGCTATCGCGTGTGCCGTCGCTCTGGTACATCGCTCTCGTACGTCGCTCTCGTACATCGTCTATCGCAGTTCAGCTTTGTTGCGGTTTGTTGGAGTCTACATGAACATTCCTCCTGTTGGATGAGCTGAATGTCATTGATGAATTGTGAAACCAAGCTAACAGAGGCTCTCGGCCGTTAAGAGGATTGTTTTCTGAAACTTTTTGTAAGTGGGATTTCTCTTTTGTTTTGAACTGGAGTGTCTGTGTGACAGCTCTCCTGAGGCCTGTCTGAACCTGCACTCACTTCTCTTACACACTCTTCACTTCCTCCTCCTTGATGACATAGATGAAATTCCAGAACTCCTCCTGAGGTTTCATGATGCGGGTATGGGTTGTCTGTCTGGAGGCGAGTGTGTGTGTGTGTGTGTGTGTATGTGTGTGTGTGTATGTGTGTATGCTCTGTAGGTGTCTGGTTGTCTCTCCTTGCTCAGTCAGTCAGCTTCTCTCCAGCTGTACCTTGGCAGTACAGAGACAGAATGCAGACGGAGAGACAGAGACAAATATATAAAAAGGAATGAAGAAATGGAGAGAGGGAGATGTGGTGTTCACCCCCGCAGGACTGCCGTGTCACTTCCTGTGCCCCGGACCTGTCACTTCCTGTTCCCCGGGCAGTTTTCGACTGCAGCTGTGGAAGGGCGTATTACGACCTCAACTCACCCGTCATTGCAACACGCCCCCTCCCTCCCTCCCTCCCCACCCTCCCTTCCTCCTTCCCTTCCTCCTTCCCTCCCTCCCTCCCTCCCTCCCTCCCTCCCTCCCTCCCTCCCTCCCTCCCTCCCTCCCTCCCTCCCTCCCTCCCTCCCTCCCTCCCTCCCTCCCTCCCTCCCTCCCTCCTCAGTGTTACACAAAAGCAAACTGCTGGAGAGGCGTGGGTACACATATCGATGTTGTGTCTTTTTCTTCACAAAGCTGTGTCTGTACCCTGCTTGACCTCCTGCTTGACCTCCTGCCTGACCTCCTGCCTGACCTCCTGCCTGACCTCCTGCTTGACCTCCTGCTTGACCTCCTGCCTGACCTCCTGCCTGACCTCCTGCCTGACCTCCTGCCTGACCTCCTGCCTGACCTCCTGCCTGACCTCCTGCCTGACCTCCTGCCTGACCTCCTGTCTGACCTCCTAGCCTTCCTCTCCAGTACTGTGATTTTGGCTGTGCCGTGTGACAGACCTGGTCTGGGTCCTGTTGCGCGTCGCGTCAGGAGAAGATGACTTGTAAAAGAGCGTGTGTCACTGAGCTGTGAGTTATGTCCTGGTGTTTGTCAGCTGCTTGTCATTTCTGAGTTAGACTGACGGAACAGTCTGGACCACCTGATTACAGACTTCTGTGTCTCAGCGGAATGAGTCACACTCACATGGTATAGCTACTGATAACGCACACAAACACACACACACACACACGCACAGTCACACCCTCCTCTCTTTGTAGTAACCGCTCATTTTAACTGCCCTCTTATCAACTCACTCTGTTTCTCTCTGTCTGTCTGTCTGTTTGTCTCTCTGTCTGTGTCTGTGATCTCTCTCTCTCTGCCTGTCTGTCTCTCTGTCTGTGTCTGTGATCTATGGGTGATTCATTAGCATCCTCTCAGCAGGTCTTGTGTATATTGTCCTAGTCAGTTCGGGGCCTGTTATCAAAGACCTCTCTGTGCTCTAGAGGAGGGTCCCGGTGTTCCCCGCACAGGGCCAGGACAGAGGGACCTCTATTCTGAAGGCTGCTGGGCCTGAGAGCCCTCAGGGGGGACAGGGAAGGCTGCTGGGCCTGAGAGCCCTCAGGGGGGACAGGGAAGGCTGCTGGGCCTGAGAGCCCTCAGGGGGGACAGGGAAGGCTGCTGGGCCTGAGAGCCCTCAGGGGGGACAGGGAAGGCTGCTGGGCCTGAGAGCCCTCAGGGGGGACAGGGAAGGCTGCTGGGCCTGAGAGCCCTCAGGGGGGACAGGGAAGGCTGCTGGGCCTGAGAGCCCTCAGGGGGGACAGGGAAGGCTGCTGGGCCTGAGTGATGGCTCTTTAAGAGCCGTCCTGAGACAGACAGCCACTCAGCCAGGCAGCATCAGGAGAGGTGATGACCGGGCTGCAGGGCCGCAGAGCTGCAGGGCCGCACGGACGCTCTGCTGTGTTGGGGCTCCCAGAGCAGTCTGCCTGCCGTGGCCCGTCTCTTCAGGGGACACCCAGGGGAGCTGCTTGGCATCGCCCGGGCATGTTGTTTATTCTCTCCCAGCGACGGACCTTGGACCCAGAGCAGCACAGGCCTGCTAGCACAAGTGTGCCTCCCAGTGTGTTCTGGGAGTTGTAGTCCCAGTGTGTTTTGGGAATTGTAGTCCTAGAGTAAGTACTTATGGCAAATCTTACTGTGCCTCAAGAGAACTTGACTAATTATATATGGCTATAGTCATTTATTTTCTAGAGCTTTTAAAATGAGAGCTCTTTGTTTCTCATTACTAAGCGCTTACAGAAGCCTTACACTATGAAGCCGGGCACCAGTTTTAGAAAACTTACATCATTCATATCTGTTTCATCCTGCGTTACCACTGTCCGCAAACTCAGTGGCTTTGATGCGGTTGTGTTCTGTAACAGTGTGTGTGTGTGTGTGACCAAGTCCTTCACCTGGGTTGCAACTGAGGGCAGGGCCCCAGGTGCAACCAGGGCCCCAGGTGCAACCAGGGCCCTGGTGACGGGACTAAAACAACATCGTTACCATTACAGCATCTCCCTAGGGGCAGGATGACATCAACACACCTCTCTCTCTCTCTTTTTCTCTCTCTTTTTCTTTGTCTCTCTTCCTCGCTTCTCCCTCTCTCTCTGGCTCATCTCTCATCTCCCCTGGAGAACAGCTAAAGGCTAAAGGCTATAGGCTCAGTTATAGGAAGTTAACCTTTTATCCCCTGACACATGACTCAGACCGTAGACCTGAGCTCTTGTGGGTGAGACTTGTGTGTGTCATTCAGAGATTACTCAGGAACCTTCCCAGAATTAAAATTATGCACAACACACACACACAACACACACACACAACACACACACACACACAACACACACAATTCTGAGAGGATGTAAGGAAATGGGCACACAGCATATTTTCTCTGTTTCTCACACCACACACACATCACACACTCCACATTCACGCCAGTCTAATCTGACAGCAAGTAAATTTGTATACGTTTTAAGTATAAGATTTTAGATGCTGCAGTATGATGATTTGTGATGATTTTGAAGAACGTCTAAAAGTGGGTCAGAGCTGCCTTTCTGGCACGAAAAACAAACGCAATTCAAATTTTGAGCAACAGCAGCATTGGGGTTTGATTGAAAGTAAATAGAAACAGTTGGAAGTCCAGTTTAGTTTATTTATGAAAAGAGGGAATTATCTCTGATTAATCCCACTAGCGTTTAGACTGGCTCTGTCAGATCCTCGAGGGTTCGGGGCTCAATGGGAGACGAGGCTGATGAGATCTGCCGTGTTGGAGGCTCTGCCGTGTGGTGATTATCAAGCTCAAGGGGACTTCTTTGTCATGATTATCCTGGGGAAACACAAGACAACATTGATTCTCTCTTTGCCTGATGTTTTGGCGAAGTTCAGGCAGTCACCATATTTGTAATTCCTGACTTAGCTGTGTGGTTGAACAGGACTGCTTTCCGACATTATTTGGGGAATTTTCTGCCTCAGGTTTCCTTTTCATTCATCTTTCTATGCAGATTAGTTTTTCAATAACAGGATTAGACACACATTCAACGTTATTTGTACAATGATCAGGTAGATCAATTAACAAAGTCTGTTTTCCCGTGGGCACCAGCAGAGTGTGGGTGTGTCGGCCTGTGTGCTGTTGAGTTATGTAGGCCAATCACTGAGCTGACAGCCAGTGGATAATGGGATCCCAATACTGGCATCAGGGCTGACTGACTGGGAGGAACCAACAGCTCCGTCAGTGTCTCTGGATGTTCCAGTGAGAAGAACCTCAGTGAGCCCTCGTCCGAGCCTTTTTGATGTGAGCTCGCCTTGTTTGATCCAGTAAACGTCCTCTCTGCGATGTGGTTGGCCGAGCCTGGCTATCCTAACGTGTGGAGGAACATCATGGCGATCTCAAGGCGACAGGAAAGCTGCCTGCTGGCTCTGACTAAACAGATTATTGATCAGTAACTGCAGAATTCATTGACAAATCGAAAACTCCTGATTTCTCTAACACTGAATCTGTAAGGGGAGTTATTACATCAGTCAACCTCTAATTGGTTTATCGAATTACCTGCAAAATCTACTTCAGGATTCTGTTGCTATTGTGATGAAGATATAGTTTGGCTCAGGTAAAAAAAAAAAGATTAAACTCGTTTTAGATTTGTCTGAGCTTTCAAGTTGTCCCAAGATGCTTATGTTGAAATTGCTTTGAAAAGTAGCCCCCTTATCTGAAACTGAACATGTCAGTGACTTTTTACTGACTCAGAAAGCCTTGAGGGGCGGAACACTCACACCCAAAATGCATCTCTCCAGCCAGGTTTGTGAAACCCAGAAATCCCTCCTTTCAATCGAGCTGAATAGAGATGTCTGAACGCTTGTGAGGCTGCGCTGGACGTTTTTACAGCTAGCTATCTGCCTCTGGCCGTCACAAATCCCCTCCTGATGGAACAGGAGAGTACATCCTCAGAAAGCCCCTCAATATGAAGAGAGGGAGAGAGAAGGACAAGAAAGAAAGAGAGCCGTATCTAATTGAGCACATGCCCGAAGAACAAAAACAAAACTTTTATCAAGGGCTGGGGATGAAGCCGGGAGAGGCGGAGAGAGAGAGAGAGAGAGAGAGAGAGAGAGAGAGAGAGAGAGTGAGGGTGGGGTTGGAAATGGCTGCAGAACAGTCAGATGATTAAACAAGCAGAACATTCCCTTTACCTTCAGGCCTGGAAGAGAGAGTAAAGTTATTCGACTCAGTTCTTTCCGCTGTGCCACTCTGCATGCTGGGAGCAGGAGAGGTGGATGCGTGGGCACGACCCGGACAGCAGACTCAGGTAGCCCTGCTCTACAAACCCAGACCACAGGGGTTTGATTTCAGCATGTTCATTATTAAGGACCACTCGCTAAGCTTAGGTTCCTCAACCCTTTCCACTCATTTCCAGGGAAAGTTATGTGTCACGTGGACCTGTCTTGGTGTCCACATCGATGGATACTAACGCTTATGTTCTTTCTTCAAATCTAACCTTCTTCCTGTTGTGTGTTTCAGGGCTGTAACAGCAACCCCGGTCAGACGTCCCAGCAGAGCGAGTCAGATGATGCCCTCCGGTCCTCAGAGCAGCATGCAGGCCTGACCGCCGCAGAGGAAGCCTGGTTTCTCCTCCTCCCTCCTGTCGGCCTCCCCCTCTCCGTGTAGGGCCACCAGGCCCCCATGCTCACAGGGCCTAGCCTCCAGCCGTCCAGCCCTGGAGGCAGCCATGCCCGCCTGAGTGCCCAGGTGACGTGCCCCTGGCGCCGGCCCCAAGCCCAGCCTGCAGTGGCCCATGGAGCAGTCCGTGGGCGGATCGGTCCCTGCCAGTGACGAGTTCTACACTCGCCACCTCCGCCTGGCCAACGGAGGCCTGCTGCCCCCATCCCGCCTGGACGGCCCCGCCCCCCTAGGCGCCGTGGGGGTCCCCAAGATGGGGGTCCGAGCACGTGTCGCAGAATGGCCCCCGAGGAAGGACCTCGGGGCTCTTTGGCCCGTCGCCATGGAGGCGGACGCCCCGGGCATGCCCGTGAGCGTGCAGAGCCACGCCAAGCTAGGTCACGTGATCAGCCCCCAGGACTCCTTCATGTTGCGCAACATCAGCAACACGCTGAGGAGCAGGATGCAGAACGCCAGCAGCCACGCCCCCGACAACCGCTACCTGGCACCCGGCAACCACCCAGGCTCCGCCCAGAGGACCCACCGTCGCATCCGCCAGCGCAGCAACAGCGACATCACCATCAGCGAGCTGGAGGGTGGAGGCGGGGACAGTGGCGAGGACTGGGGCCCCTCAGGGGGCCCCTCAGGGGGGCCCTCAGGGGGGCCCTCAGGAGCCACCAAGTGGTCCCCTCTCCACCGGGAGTACGGCAGCACTTCCTCCATCGACCAGCAGGGTGCCTCGGGCGAGAGCTTCTTTGAGATGCTGAAGGGGTACCAGGGCGTCCAGGGAGACCAGGGGGACCAACGCAGCCCTGCACCCGAGAGGCTGGAGGCCCTGCTGACCGCAGGACACAAGCAGGCCTCCGTAGAGACGCAGGAGGAGGCCTCAGACAGCCCCCAGCCCAGCGGCAAGGCCAAGGACAGGGACAAGCACCCCAAGAGACGCTCCAAGTCGGAGACGGGGGGCGAGTCCATCTTCAGGAAGCTCCGTAGCGTGCGCGGGGAGTCCGATTCCCCCAAGGGCGGCTCTGACGTGGAGGACTCCAAATCCAATGTGGAAGACCCCCCCTTCAAACCCTGGCTGTGCCAGAAGGGCTTCGCCCACTACGACGTCCAGAGCATGCTCTTTGACCTGAACGAAGTCCTGCAGAGTCGGCAGATGGCGGGACGAAGGTCCAAGAACACGACCACGGGGGCGTCTGCTGCCGCGGCCGCCTCCACCACCTCCACGCTCTCCTCCACCCACAGCCTGGCCTACAGCTCCCCTGGTGGCAGCCAGGAGGACCTGCACGCCAGGGACAGCCCTGGCCTGGACCCGGGGGACGAACAGAGCAACGAGATGCTGCTAAGCTGCCCCTGCTTCCGCAACGAGATAGGAGCCGATGGCAGCGGAAGGCGCAAGGTGGGGGCTGGGGGTGGGGCGGGGCCCTCTAGGGTGGCCGGTGGTGGGGGTGCAGGGGGCTCTGGGACCCTGGGGGCAGGGGAGGGGGGCCTGTATGAGACATCCCCCAGCTCGCACTGCAGCAACGCTGGGGTGGCTGTGCTGGAGGGACCCAGGGACACCCCCAACGCCCTCAGTGACAAGGGGAAGCACTACCTGGTGGAGCACGTGGACCTGGGAGCCTACTACTACAGGAAGTTATTCTACCTGAGAGGTGAGGTGTGGTCCAAAGCTTACAGCAGCATGCAGCCTTCTCAAATGTCAAACATGTCAATCATCCGGTCTGTCCTGAAGTATCGGATGTTTGCAGAGGAGGGCACAATAGCTAGTTGTATTTACATTTTATAAATGTTATCCCAAAACGACATACAAGTAGTCCATATAGCAGCACAGCAGAAGATGGAGGATCAGAAGTGTGTGGTTCTACAGTCGAGGGTCTGTGTTCATTGGAGTGTTCCCTCTCCTCTCTCCTCCCAGAGCACTGGAACTACTTTGGCCTGGACGAGGCTCTGGGCCCGGTGGCGGTCAGCATACGGCGAGAGAAGCTGGAGGACGAGAAGGAACTCGCCCAGCAGTATAACTACCGCATCATCTTCAGGACCAGCGAGGTGATTGAGGCCGCGCACCGCTCACGTCTGTCCTGTAATCAGCTGCCCTGCCTGGCCACATCACAAGCTTTCAGTGACCCCCCCCTCCTCGTATCTCACCAAACACAAATATGACAAATTGATCTCCGCTGTGTCTCTCGTGCACCCTGTCAGGTTGATGATGTGTGTGGATCAGTTGTGTCTCTGCTAGGCAGAGATGAGCAGGACTAGCTGGAGGTGAAACGTCCTGTGCCGGCGTTATGTAACTTCCCCAGGGCCCTTCAGTTGTCACCTCACATCAGCGATGTGTAGAGAAGTTATTGGAGGCGCTCTCGTTTTCACCCTGTCTGTGCTGCACGACTTCACAGCCACCGCAGAGAATGTGCAGATCTCCTTGAAAATCTCCCTGTGATCAAAGTGCCATTTGTATTTGTGGTTTTGGTTTGCTTTCCGGTTAAGTTCCGAGTCTTTTGGTCGTGGTCCAGTCTTTTACGAAATCTGAGTTGTGATCCACCTGCCCTGAGGTGTTTACGGATGGTGTTCAGGGTGTTTCCCTCGGCTGGTGGACAGGTGTGTGTGTGTGTGTGTGTGTGTGAGAGAGATTCCTCATTAGAACCTCCAAACCAACCCAAAATACCCCCAGGACCTCCTGGCCCCCCAACCTGGAGAACACTGTCCCATTGTCAGGGCTTGCTCCTGGGGTGAGGGAGAGACAGTCTCCCCCTCTCCAGCTGCATATGATAGCGAAGTGATTGAGTTCACTGGTGGAGCAGAGCACAATGAGGACTCTGTGTACGCAGCAGGCTTCACTGGTCCCCCCCCCCCCTCCGCTCTGCTTTCTGTTTACCACAAGCCAAAGTTTGATTGTTAGCTGCCCATCCGTAGTTCTGTGTCAGGTTGGTTTTGGAGGAGTCGGTGAGGCTTCTCTCCTGAGTTCTGGAGGGGATGTGTGGTGTTGTGGGCAGACATGCTCCTGTGTTCTGGAGGGGATGTGTGGTGTTGTGGGCAGACATGCTCCTGTGTTCTTATCTCTGTGTTCCATCTTTGTTTCGGGGAGAAATATTACAAGTTCAGAGAACAACAGGAATTCCTCCGGCGCATTCCGTCTCCTCCGCCTCTCCCTATACTTATTTGCCTCTGTTTTTCATTCTTTCTTTCCCTCCCTCCCTCCTTCTCTCTCTATTCTTTCCTTTATCTGCTCTCCTACTCTCCCATCTTCACTCCATCCACCCCTCTTCCATTCCTCATTTCCCTCCCTCCCTCTCCGTCTCTCCCTCCCTCTCTCCATCTCTCTCTCCCTCTCTCTCGCTCCCTCTCACAATCTCTCCCTCCCTCCAGCTGACCACTCTGCGGGGGTCTATCCTGGAGGATGCTGTTCCCTCATCCTCCAAGCATGGCACCGCCCGGGGGCTGCCTCTAAAGGAGGTGCTGGACTTCCTGCTGCCGGAACTGGACCTGCCATGCCTCCGCCTGGCCCTCAACACGCCCAAGGTCACTGAGCAGCTGATGAAGCTGGACGAACAGGGGGTATTTACATTTACATTTAGTCATTTAGCAGACACTCTTATCCAGAGCGACTTACAGTAAGTACAGGGACATTCCCCCGAGGCAAGTAGGGTGAAGTGCCTTGCCCAAGGACACAACGTCAGTTGGCATGACCGGGAATCGAACTGGCAACCTTTGGATTACTAGCCCGATTCCCTAACCGCTCAGCCACCTGTATGTTTACATTCCTGCTCCGGAACCTACTGCAGGTTTGTTTGTCTGACCTTATGCAAAGAAAACGAGAATTGCTCCCAAAGCAGAGTCATGGATCTGCTCTTTCTGTTATTCTGCCCCGTGGCAACGGCCCTTTGACCGGCACTGTTATAGGGACTGGTAAAGCTGGTCTAAACTGGTTCATAGTTATTTGATTACATCTGCATTTTTTTCTTTCTGTTTCTCTCTCCTCCCCACCTCCTTCCCCCCCCCCCCCATATCCACCCTTCCCTCCCTCTGTCCTCCCCCCTGCCTCTCCTCTCCTCCCCTCCACCCTTCCCTCCCTCTGTCCTCCACCCTGCCTCTCCTCTCCTCCCCTCCACCCTTCCCTCCCTCTGTCCTCCCCCCTGCCTCTCCTCTCCTCCCCTCCACCCTTCCCTCCCTCTGTCCTCCCCCCTGCCTCTCCTCTCCTCCCCTCCACCCTTCCCTCCCTCTGTCCTCCCCCCTGCCTCTCCTCCCCTCCACCCTTCCCTCCCTCTGTCCTCCCCCCTGCCTCTCCTCCCCTCCACCCTTCCCTCCCTCTGTCCTCCCCCCTGCCTCTCCTCTCCTCCCCTCCACCCTTCCCTCCCCCCAGCTCAGCTTCCAGGTGAAGGTGGGGGTTCTATACTGCAGGGCGGGGCAGAGCAGTGAGGAAGAGATGTACAACAACGAGTCTGCCGGCCCCGCGCTGGAGGAGTTCCTGGACCTACTGGGGGATAAGGTCCGTCTCAAGGGCTTCACCAAGTACCGCGCCCAGCTGGACACAAAGAGTACGTCCTCACACAGTCCCAGCAGGAGTTTCTAGTTTCTGCTCCCAATTTGTTGTATCTCACCCACAAGCAGAGATGGCAAAAGTACACACATCCTTAACTCAAGTAGAAGTACAGAAATTCATTTTTTAAAAGACTGGTAAAAGTTGAGGTACTGAATGCACTTTCTAACGACACAAAGTTTTTAGAAACTTTTTTTTTTCAAAACATTTTCAACCTTTCAAAACGTTATTTTCTAAACTCTTTTTTCCCACCCGACATAAGAGGTTCAAGTTGTTTCAAAACTTTTTTTCAATTTTTTTTTTTTTTTACTTTTTTTTTCACACACAGTGAAAGGAGAAACCTTTTTCAGAAACCTTTTTTCAAAAATATTTTGTCAACCTTTTGGAACCTTTTTCCACACACAACCCGACACAAAAAAGGTTCATGTTTTGTCAAAGCCGTGCATTGAGGTCCTATTGGTTCTCACACGTATAGCTTTGCATGAGGCTGGTTCAGGTGCGGGACTGTACATCCTGTCTGCTGAAGGTTACCTGAAGTGTCATGTGACCTGAAGAGTCATGTGACCTGAAGAGTCATGTGTTTTTCTCACCAACAACTGTAGTGTCTCCTCAGAGCATCTGACACAACTGGAATATTGAATAGTTTTCCTGCCACTCTATCCAGACATTGATCAGGGTGCAGTATCTCATATAGTGGCTGGGGGTGTTTGTGTAACAGGATCTTGTCTGTGGGGAGGAGAGCGGGCAGAAGGGCGTGCTGCAGTACAGGAGGGCTGTGCTGCAGTACAGGAGGGCTGTGCGGCAGGACAGGAGGGCTGTGCTGCAGTACAGGAGGGCTGTGCTGCAGCACAGGAGGGCTGTGCTACAGGACAGGAGGGCTGTGCTGCAGGACAGGAGGGCTGTGCTGCAGTACAGGAGGGCTGTGCTGCAGGACAGGAGGGCTGTGCTGCAGGACAGGAGGGCTGTGCTACAGGACAGGAGGGCTGTGCTGCAGGACAGGAGGGCTGTGCTACAGGACAGGAGGGCTGTGCTGCAGTACAGGAGGGCTGTGCGGCAGGACAGGAGGGCTGTGCTGCAGTACAGGAGGGCTGTGCTGCAGTACAGGAGGGCTGTGCTGCAGCACAGGAGGGCTGTGCTGCAGGACAGGAGGGCTGTGCTGCAGGACAGGAGGGCTGTGCTGCAGGACAGGAGGGCTGATCTGTTTCTGTTCCCCCCACAGCGGACTCCACTGGCACCCACTCTCTGTACACCACGTTCAGAGACTACGAGATCATGTTCCACGTTTCAACCATGCTGCCCTACACCCCCAACAACAAACAACAGGTACTGACCAGGAAGAGCTTGTTAGCGCTGGAACTGCACCAGTGCAGTTGCTTCATTGGCATGAATGTTCAGGCTAAACAATCTTGCCAAAGCAGTCCACCATAGCACAGCACACATGAGAAACCACCATGACTGCTGTGTTTTTTAGTGGTACGGTCATGTGACTTTGTGTGTAATGTGTCTCCACGGCGATCAGCTGCTGAGGAAACGCCACATCGGGAACGACATTGTGACCATCGTGTTCCAGGAGCCGGGCGCACACCCCTTCACCCCCCGGACCATCCGCTCACACTTCCAGCACGTGTTCGTCATCGTGCGTGTGCACGACCCCTGCTCTGACCACACAGGATACAGGTGGGGACGCTCTGGGGAGGGACGCTCTGGGGACGTTCTGGGGAGGGACGCTCTGGGGAGGGACGCTCTGGGGAGGGACGCTCTGGGGACGTTCTGGGGAGGGACGCTCTGGGGACGTTCTGGGGAGGGACGCTCTGGGGAGGGACGCTCTGGGGAGGGACGCTCTCGGGACGCTCTCGGGACGCTCTGGGGAGGGACGCTCTCGGGACGCTCTGGGGAGGGACGCTCTGGGGAGGGACGCTCTGGGGAGGGACGCTCTGGGGAGGGACGCTCTCGGGACGCTCTCGGGACGCTCTCGGGACGCTCTCGGGATGCACGGCTCAACCACACACTCACTCGTTCATTCATGTATGTTCCCAAAGGACAATTAAATTCTGCATTAAGACCAGAAAACAGACAACTATTAATGGCATACATAAAAAAGGCTAAACAATACAACCCTCATCCCCAGCCCCAGACCACATCCCCCCTCTACCTACGACCCCTGCTCCCCCCCTTACCCACATTCATACTCCCAAGGAATGTTAAGCCATTGTTATGTCACTACTTGGGATTTGTAGTTTTTTTTGGTCATCACTGCCCACATTCCCCTTCTCTGAAGATGAGGCACGCTATCTGACCACTGTTCGACCGCAGGAGGGCTTTGTCCCAGCCCTGGGCAGGGGGCCAGACACAGGCCCCCTGCTGTGAGAACCACAGCCAGGTAGCTACCGCTCAGAGGAAGTAGAACCACTTGAATGCACAGAAAGCCACATAAAAGCTTGTTGCGTAACGACTGGCCCAGCGTTCTGGAGGCTGTGTGTGTGTGTGTGTGTGTTTGGTTGGATTATGGTTGACTAGGGAGCCAGACCCCTCCTTGCAGAATGCCAGCTCCTCCAGCAGTCTCTTGCTCATGATCGGGCATCTCAGTAGCTTTCTCCTCCTCTGCTGCCCACAATCTCACCCCCTCGCTTGCTGACACGCACACACTCACAAACACGCACACAAACACTCACACATAAACACACACACTCTCAGTACGCACGCCACCCCCCTGCCTGCCAGTCTGCCTGGGGGCAGGGGAGCCATAGCGATCTGAAGGAGTTAGCGCCACGCGCATCAAGGTCCCGCTTTCCGGACAAGCGAGCGAGCGAGTGAGCGAGGGAGCGGGAGAGAGAGCGTCAGGGCTGCAGAGCAGAGGCTCTCACAGCTCTCAGTCTCCAGAGGAACAGTCATCCCTGTTCTCTCCCTCTCAGCACCCTAGCCTCATCACCCAAGTTTGGGCTCGTTTATATTGAGATCCTCTCCCCCTGTCCAGCCCCTCTGTCTCTCTCTCTCTCTCTCTCATTCCACCCCCCTCAGTGCTGTGAAGAATCGTATGCCCTTTTTGGACTTGGAATTTTCCAAGTGGACCTTTTTAGTGGGATTTGCAGTGTGTTTGTCGGGGGAGGAGGAGAGTGTGCAGGAAGACGAGACGGGAGAGGAGCTGGTTGGCCTGGTTTTCCCTTCTGAAATGGAGATGAGAGCTGGCAGAGCCTGAAGCTGGGAGGAGGAACGCTGTACTCTGCTCCACCCAGAGCTCCTCCCGGCTCCAGCCCCAGCCCCCGGCCTCGCTTTCTGGATCTAATGGACCCCAGCCCCCGCTGTCTCTGGAGATTCTGCGTGACAACCACAGGGATGTAGGATGCCTTCCATTGAGAAGGAGCAAACAGAAATGGTCTAACAGAGCCTGGGTAGCTAGAAGGAGCACTGTAGCTCACACAGACCGGGTGAGTTCAAGTGGATCTCTGGTGTAGGAATTCGGAGGGAATTGGCAGAGTTAAGGTAGGGTGTGTGTGTGTGTGTGTGTGTGTTTATGTCCCGAGGGAGGAAGATGTTATCTGTGTCCGTAATCCCTGGGGCGTTTAATCTGATCACATGCCCACTGTGTGAGCACATAGATGTCATTTGGCAAGATTTCTTTAACGAGACACGATTCAGTATTCTCAAGTTGCAACAAGTTTCTTTGGTTTATTGTTTCTGTTTGAATTGTTGTTGAAGTTTTATTCAGAGTAATCGACAATCACAGCCTTTCATGTGTTGTTGAAGGTTTTTTAGGAGTCTCCTCCCTTGGCTTGTTCAACAGAGATTCTTGCGGATTGAATGGTGGAAATAATGAAACAGGGATCCTTAACCCCTCAGTGATTTTGCAGTAGTTGGCCAGGGTCCAGCCTAGTACCAACCCTATGGTTTCCACCCTAGACGCACATGGGTCACCACCAGCCTTGTTGCATAACTAGCAAAGCTTTGTTCAGGACAACTATGCAGAGCTTGCTAGCCAGCTAGCACTCCTGAGAGTGGCATGGCTTCAGATGGACTCTGTCAGCTGGGCTGAAGGTATATTTCTATGTCTGCTCAGTCAGGCATGGGCAGAATATCATGGCTGCATGCACTGCCTGGGTGTTATCTGTGCAATGGACTGAACCTTGTCAGGCCCAGGTCATCAACCCACTCAACCCTGCCTGCCTGCCTGCCTTTTTGTCAGCTTGCCTGTCTGTCTGCCTGTCTGTCTGCCTGGACTACACTAGAGTTCTATCATGCTTCACTGCAAGGCCGTAATCATAATATATATTATGAGACACATCTCCCCCCCCCCCCCCCCCCCAATATTCAAATCTGGTCAATATGTCCCCCCCAATATATTGATATAAAAAAATATATATAAATGTCCTACGCTACGACAGGCAACCACGCATGCTGTCCGAAATTATCTTGAAAAATGTAATTCGTCCCCCCCAATGTTGACTCCATGGCTACGTCCTTGGTTCACTGTATATCCGCACGGTATATCATCCCCAATGCATTAGCATAGATGCTGAGTTGTCAGTGTGTATCGGCAAGCTTCGTGTCAAAACCCCGGTTAGCTCTGATACTAACGTGTTATCCCCTGTTCACACCGGACGCGTCTGCGGCGCGTTACGGCTGCTACGCGAGCAGGTTTTGTTGTATTTACAGCATTTCAGAAGAGCAGCTGCGAGGCAGCAGTGTTGGCGAGTTTGTGAGATACTAATGTGTGTAGGCTATTTGTGGATTTGTGGTTTCAAACAACTAGTGTTGCTCAACTTCTAAGATGAATCTCTTGTCGTCCATTATGTAAAATCCTTCGAGTTCAGGCCTCCTTTCACCGATGTAGTGAATTACGATTTGGAGTCTGCACTGTGTTTTAATGCACACGGTGTTTTTGTTTTGAAGTGACCGGGGGCATGTTCCATAAAGCGAATTTAAGCCAGGCATGTCAGTTACTTTCCCGTTTATTTTGTAAACTCGCTTTATGGAACATGCCCCCGCTTGGATGCGACCTCCGGCAAAAATAGATGTTCTATCTCTTGCGAAGCTGCTTGCAAGCTCGCGTCTGGGACGCTTCTGAATCGCGCCGCAGACGCGTCCGGTGTGTTTTGGAGGTTAGTATGGATCTGGAAGCTTTGTATCTCGCCCAAGTTGAGGATAGCCTCTTTGTTGCATGTTACCCTAGCGCTGATATGCTGTCAGTGCTGCGGAGTTCGTGAGAAGCCCTGTGGTGAACAACACTGCTGAGGCAATGCTTGCCAGCTTTGGACTAATTGATAGGAACACAACAGTAGGTCGGCCATTGTTTGACTACAGCGGAGGTTGAATAGAGGGAGCAGTATGGAGGTAACTTGAGGAGAGCCCGGCCCCAGGCCTCCTCACCCCCGCCTTTATCTGGGAACTGAAGGGAGGCAGCAGAAACAATAATCCGGGGGAAACAGCCTTCTACCCCAGAGGCGCGGTTCCCAGAAATCTATTAATTTGTAGTTTTCGTTAATACAGACACATTGTTGGAGATTTTTAAAGTGACTCAGTTGTTTGCACTTGACTCTGTGTCACTGTGTTCCTGTACATTTATGTATCTTCAGTATTATGCATTAGCATTCTTATCAATGTCCTCTCTTTCCTTCCTTCACCCTCCCTCTCTTCCATCTCCCTCTGTTTCTTCCTTTCTCTCTTCTCTCTCTTTTGACTCTCTATTTCTCTCTCACATCTCTCCTCCTCCCCTCTTCTCCCTGCCCCCTCTCTTCCTCTCTCCCCCCCTCTCTTCCTCCCTCCCCCCTCTCTTCCTCTCTCCCTCCCCCCTCTCTTCCTCTCTCCCTCCCCCCTCTCTTCCTCTCTCCCTGCCCCCTCTCTTCCTCCCTCCCCCCTCTCTTCCTCTCTCCCTGCCCCCTCTCTTCCTCTCTCCCTCCCCCCTCTCTTCCTCCCTCCCCCCCCCTCTCTTCCTCCCTCCCCCCTCTCTTCCTCTCTCCCTCCCCCCTCTCTTCCTCCCTCCCCCCTCTCTTCCTCTCTCCCTGCCCCCTCTCTTCCTCTCTCCCCCCCCCCTCTTCCTCTCTCCCTCCCCCCTCTCTTCCTCCCCCCCCCCTCTCTTCCTCTCTCCCTCCCCCCTCTCTTCCTCTCTCCCTGCCCCCTCTCTTCCTCTCTCCCTGCCCCCTCTCTTCCTCTCTCCCTGCCCCCTCTCTTCCTCTCTCCCTGCCCCCTCTCTTCCTCTCTCCCCCCCCCTCTTCCTCTCTCCCCCCTCTCTTCCTCCCTCCCCCCTCTCTTCCTCCCTCCCCCTCTCTTCCTCCCTGCCCCCTCTCTTCCTCTCTCCCTGCCCCCTCTCTTCCTCTCTCCCTGCCCCCTCTCTTCCTCTCCTCCAGTGTGGCTGTCACTCGTTCCCAGGACGTGCCCTCGTTCGGCCCCCCCCCTCCCCAAGGGAGTGACCTTCCCCAAGTCCACCGTGTTCCGGGACTTCCTGCTGGCCAAGGTCGTCAACGCGGAGAACGCCGCCCACAAGTCGGAGAAGTTCGGCGCCATGGCGACGCGCACGCGGCAGGAGTACCTGAGGGACCTGGCGGAGCGTCATGTGACCAGCACGCCGGTGGAGCCCGTGGGGAAGTTCCCCTTCATATCGCTGGCGCACAAACGTCGCGAGAGGCTGCGTCCCTACAGCGGGGCGGAGCTCCGCAGCCTAGGGGCGGTCACATGGCCCGTCCACGCCGAGGACCAGGTGGCCGGGGCGGAGCGGGAGTGTCTGCTGGCCATCTCTAACGACTTCCTCATCCTGCTGGACCAGGAAGCCAAGGCGGTGGTGTTCAACTGTGCCACGCGCGACGTGATTGGCTGGTCGTCGGGCAGCCCCGCCTCCATGAAGGTGTACTACGAGCGCGGGGAGAGCGTGTCGCTGCGCTCCATCAACAACAACACAGAGGACTTCGGGGAGGTGGTCAGGCGTCTGGAGGTCAGTGAGGGTCCTCCGTCATGTCGCTCTCTGGTCCTCTAGCATCTGCAGGGTCCACTTTTATCCACCTTCCAAATGGCTAGTGAACATTCACATTTGACCAGCCACTCAGTAGATATCATAGTTTTAGGGCTAATGAGTGTGGAAAATCTACTAGCCTCTTGCATTGTCTTGTCCCAAGAATTTCAGTGCCCAGTCTGACCTTGTGTTGTTCTGTGCACCTGACAATACAACTTGAAACTGAAAAGGCATGTTTTCCCAGCATTTGGCTGGTGAATGCTAGTGATGTTGTGTCCTGAGAGTCTGTCAGTGTTCTAGAGGCCATCTGCTACCAGCACAACACCCCTGATCTCTCCCACGCCACCCTTAATGACCTCCTGCCAGCCTCTGGCTGTGCAGCGTGTCTGTCAGACTGTGACACGGGACAGAAAATCCTCCCAGGTCACTGAGTTGGAGCTCCAGTTGTTTTGAGGAGTTCAGTTGTCAACATGTGGATAATTATGTAGTCCAGTCTGGAGCGGATCTCCTGAACGCTTCTCCTCTCTGATTATAGCACACTACACGCCACAGTAGCGAGGTGACTGCCAGATTGAGAGGAGCTGTTGAAGGGATCTTTGTGAGATTGCTTGAGTCATCCCGCTGAGCTTGTTTTGTTCCCTCTCAAGCCTGTGTGATTAGGGTTAGTTGGAAGTGTGTGTACTTTACTCAAGTTTGTATGTGTGTATATCTGCCCTTTTATGGTGTTAATCTTAGGGTGTGTCAGAGCTGCAGTAAAATACACTGCCTCAGTTGTGGGAGCTTGAAGGGGTGTGTGTGTGTGTGTGCGTGTGTGCGTGTGCACGGCCCTCTCTCCTTACCTTACCCAGGTAGTGCAGGGCTCAGTGGAAGGGCGTTGGCTGTGGTAAACACTGCCTGCTTAACCTCTGTTAATGGAAGGTTATATTTGCTCACAGATTTAGTGTCTGCAGGGGACACCCTGTGTTCTGACCATGTGTCCCTCTCCCCAGCCGATGACACAGTCTGTAAAGATTTAACAGCAAACATCATCTCTGTTGTCTCTCCTTAATCCCATCTAATAGATGAATGTGATTTTCATAATGAGATTTTCAGCAGATCTAAAGATCTGTGCTGTTAATCAACCCAGCAGAAGAAGCTACTCAGTCAAACACACACACACGCATCACTTCCTCCAGCCACACTGGTCTGTGACCCATCACTTCCTCCAGCCACACTGGTTTGTGACGCATCACTTCCTCCAGCCACACTGGTCTGTGACGCATCACTTCCTCGGTGTGTGTCAGAGCCCCGGCTCTCTCTCCCCTCATGACTAACACCACCTCTCCCTCGCCCGCCCAGCTGCTGACGAAGGGCAGTCAGACCACGGAGATGACCCTGCGCAGGAACGGCCTGGGCCAGCTGGGCTTCCACGTCAACTTCGAGGGCATCGTGGCGGAGGTGGAGCCGTACGGCTACGCGTGGCAGGCGGGGCTACGCCAGGGCAGCCGGCTGGTGGACATCTGTAAGGTGTCTGTAGCTTCGCTGTCCCACGAGCAGATGATCGACCTGCTGAGGACATCTATGACCGTCAGGGTGGGTCATCATCCCCCCGCACGAAGACTCACCCCCCGCAGGTACACACACACACACATGGGAGAACACAAGCCTCTCTCTCACACGACACAAACACACACACAGTCACACACACACACACAGTCACATGTCTGTGGTCAACTGTAGTGCTTCGTCTCCCCATCCTCAGAGGCTGCTCTGAGCTCTACCACATGCCCCTGGTGGACTACAAGAACCACAAGGAGGCATGCCCTACGAGTTCAAGTTCCCCTTCCGCAGCAACGAACAACAACACCACCACCACCACCACCACCAGCAGGTGGCCCCCGCACCTCCTCCAGCCCCCACGCGCGGCCCCCCGGCCTGGGGGGAACCCTGGTCAAGGCCCCCGCTGCAGACCTGGGGACAGAGCACTCCCTCGCAGGTGTCCAGCGATGGACGGCAGCTCAACCCCAAACGGTCCGACATGAGAGGGGAGGGAGACATGAGAGGGAGGGGGAGGGAGACATGAGAGGGGGGGGGGGGAGGGAGATGTGGGAGGGGGAGGGAGAGAGACGTGAGAGAGGGGGGAGGGAGATGTGGGAGGGGGAGGGAGAGAGACGTGAGAGGGGGGGGGAGGGAGACGTGGGAGGGGGAGGGAGAGAGACATGAGAGGGAAGGGAGACATGAGAGGGGAGGGAGGGAGAGAGACATGAGAGGGGGGGGGACACATGAGAGGGGGAGGGAGGGAGAGAGACATAAGAGGGGGAGGGAGACTTCACATGAACAGTATTCTGCCTTTTGTACCTGCTTATTGCTGTTCCTCTGTGTACTGAACTAACTACTGACTATGCTGTGTTTTTCTGCTGTGTGTGCGTGTGTGTGTGTGGGCGTGGGCGTGCTCCCTCCCTCAGGTACTCTCCGGGGTCAGATAACTACGCCCTGGCCTGCTCCATCGTGATGGGGCGCTCTCCCCACAACCCTGCCTCCCACAGCAGCATGTCCTACTGTGACACCCTGGGCTCCAGGGGCTCGGGGGGGTCTGGGGGGTCTGGGGGAACCCTGGCCTCCAGCCACTGGAAACAGAAAAACATTGCCTGAAGGGTGGGCTGCCTTTACCATCCACACACCATTACAGTCGTTCAGTTGTTCATGAGGAGGATGATCATGACTGGAGGAATGGAGTGATACCAGGACAGGGAACTTACATCCTGTGTTGTATTATTATTATTAGATCTATTATTTATACGATTATTTCCTCTCATTCAGGTTCAACAACAACAGCCGTCATTCCCCGCTGTCCGTAGAGCGCCGTGCCCAGGGGGAGGGGTTTAACGGGGCGAAGCCCGCCCCCAGCCACACCCTCGGGCCCAGCTCAGCGCCTGGTTGGCCCCGGGCGGGCGAGGGGGAGAGGCCTAGCCAGACTGGAGAGCGAGCTGCTAACGGTAGGAGGAGCTGCAGAACCAGGAAGTGTCCAGCATGTAGGATAAAGCTGTAGAGAAGAGAGGACTACAGCATGTATGAATATGATAGCTATAGATTAGAAGACTACAGTACCCATGTGTTCTTGTGTGATCTGTCCAGAGACTGTGGATCCGTGTGGAACACTGTTGGAACCATCTGATCCATGATCTTCTGCTGTACTCTAGACTTGAATCCGTCCCTTCAGATAAAAGCTGAATGAATAACATGCAGTGTCTGTCCTCAGAGCTCCCTGTCTCCAGAGCATGTGTGTCTGGCCACCTGTCTCCCAACAACAACACCAAGGTGAGCCAGCCAGCATCCCTCACAGCCCTCTCAACCGCCCAATAGAAACAGCGCTGACCGATCCTGTGTTTCCATAGGCCGACGCCCCTTACTCCTCCAGCCAATCCAGCAGCAACACGCTCTCCAGCAACGCCTCCAGCTCCGCCCAGAGTGATGAGAAGTGGTACGAGGTGGGCTCCCGGGCCGGCGTGCGTCAAGACTTGGAGCTGAACGGCTACCTGCAGGGGGCGTCGACAGACAGCGGCATCGACACTGCTCCCTCGTACGGGGCCCCTGACAGCAGCATGGCCTCCTCTGGGGGGCTGAGGGGGGTGGAGTGCCCCCCTGTCCTCTGGCAGGACCCCCCCTCGGCCCCGGAGACCTCCCCCCACACCCCGGACCCCCCCACCCCCACAGGAAGCAGCGAGAGCCCTTCCAAGACCCCCCCGACCTTCCCCCCCGCCCCGGACAGCGGCTCCTACACCCTCAGCGATGCTGCTTCACACTCCAGGTGTGTTTCTGTCCAGAAGGTTCTGTCGGAGCCAGCTGCGTCCTGTCCTGTGTCGGGGGGTCGCTAGGGAGGCAGGGGGGACAGGGAGGCAGGGGGGCAGGGGGGCCCAGATACGTCCTCCACTGTCTGGATGGAAAACTCAAGAGCTCTGGGGTTTGGCGGAGAGAAGGGAACAAGCTGTGTGTGTGTATGTGTATGTATGTCTGGGGTGTGTGTGTGTGTGTCTTTCTGTCTCTTTCTACTTGTTGTTTCTCTCTGTGCCTGTGTGTGTCTTTGTACTATTGTGTGTGTGTGTGTGTGTGTGTGAGTCAGTATAAACACAAAGAAAGCTCTTGAAGACCTCAGGAATGCTGAATGTGAGAGCTCAGCACTGTTGAAGCCTCCTTCCTGTGAGCTAGCAGACACTTCCCTCCTCTCCTCTGTGCTCCTGAAATAACTCTGCACCAGCACACTAGTCACTTTGTTATAGTACACACACACACCTATAGACACACACACAGACACACACACATGCCCCTGTATGAAGAGAAGCTGGTTTTCATGTCAAACTGTAGAGAAATATTGTTTGAAAGAGTTAGACATAAAAGTCCAAGGACACTGTGTCCTATTACTGCTTCCTGAATCCTAATGCTCCCGTGTGTACAGGACACTGGGAGAAGTTCTCACCAGGTTTTTTATTTTATTTAAAGAATAGAAGTTAAACTGTTAGGAGAGAGACAGATTGAAGAGAGACAGATTGAAGAGAGATTGAAGAGAGAGAGAGTGAGGAGAGAGAGAGTGATGAGAGAGGGGAGAGAGAGAGGAGAGGGAGAGGGGCGTGGACAGTCAGGTGGATGGGCATGTGAGAAATAACGTGTCATCTGTGTTGATCTTAAAAACACAAATCCTCAATGTGGTTGTCTCCTCTCTCCAGCACGCTGAGCTCCAGACACTCAGGCAGTCCTCTGGGCCAGGCCTGCAGCCCCTCCCTGGAGGAGCTTCACCCCTCCCCCACCTCCCCCACCCCCGGGCCCAAGAGCTTCTACCCCCGGCACGGGACCACCTCCAAGTTCCTCATCGGCTGGAGAAAGCCTGGAGGCACCATCAACTCTGTGGACTTTGGCAACACTCGCAAGTAAGCATGTAGAGAATGGTGTTTGTGTGTGTGTTATCTTACCAATATTTCTTGTAGCATACAGGTCCTGTTTTGTTTAAATAAGTGGGTAATGTTGAGCTGAGGTACTTGGTGTGGTGAGGTGGGTAATGTTGAGCTGAGGTATTTGGTGTGGTGAGGTGGGTAATGTTGAGCTGAGGTATTTGGTGTGGTGAGGTGGGTAATGTTGAGCTGAGGTATTTGGTGTGGTGAGGTGGGTAATGTTGAGCTGAGGTATTTGGTGTGGTGAGGTGGGTAATGTTGAGCTGAGGTATTTGGTGTGGTGAGGTGGGTAATGTTGAGCTGAGGTATTTGGTGTGGTGAGGTGGGTAATGTTGAGCTGAGGTATTTGGTGTGGTGAGGTGGGTAATGTTGAGCTGAGGTATTTGGTGTGGTGAGGTGGGTAATGTTGAGCTGAGGTATTTGGTGTGGTGAGGTGGGTAATGTTGAGCTGAGGTATTTGGTGTGGTGAGGTGGGTAATGTTGAGCTGAGGTATTTGGTGTGGTGAGGTGGGTAATGTTGAGCTGAGGTATTTGGTGTGGTGAGGTGGGTAATGTTGAGCTGAGGTATTTGGTGTGGTGAGGTGGGTAATGTTGAGCTGAGGTATTTGGTGTGGTGAGGTGGGTAATGTTGAGCTGAGGTATTTGGTGTGGTGAGGTGGGTAATGTTGAGCTGAGGTATTTGGTGTGGTGAGGTGGGTAATGTTGAGCTGAGGTATTTGGTGTGGTGAGGTGGGTAATGTTGAGCTGAGGTATTTGGTGTGGTGAGGTGGGTAATGTTGAGCTGAGGTATTTGGTGTGGTGAGGTGGGTAATGTTGAGCTGAGGTATTTGGTGTGGTGAGAGGATCTCCTGTGTGGAGGCACATGCAGCTTTTCTGGTTTATTTATAGAGGCACTGGAGGTAAACCTTTGATGCTTTCTCACAGAACTGCCTCCTTGTGTTAGTCAGGGAGCTGCTGTTTGCGTTTGAAACATTGTGAAACAGCTCCTCCCTGTGGTGACCGAGTACTAGACTACATTTAGACTTGAGACATTTAGACTGTATTGGATAGTTTAAAGTGAAGTGTAACAGGAGAGGCTGAGAGAGGCAGAGAGAGGCAGAGAGGGGCAGCAAAGGGCCAAGGACGGATTCAAACCCAGTTTGTGAGGGTAAGGCCTCAGCCTGACAGGGCACACACACTGACCCGGCGCTCTGCCGGGACGCCCCGTGTGGTTCTGACCCGCTGTCCCTCCCCCCCAGACGGCACCAGAGCGAGGGCCTGCTGGGGGGGCAGCCCCAGCTGAGGGCCGTCATGCGGGGGTCCCAGTCCCCCCAGCGCAGCACCAAGTCCAGCCTGGAGGAGGACCTGAAGAGGCTCATCACCCTGGACAGCCCTCCACCCACCGCCAGCGACCTCAAGGTAAGACTGGCCGCTCTCACGGACACTAGGGCATCATTTCACATCTGGGTGTTGTTGTAGACCACAGTGGGATACAATATGTGGTGTAACTATGTCAACTCTCTGTTCCTGATGATATATGTATTTTTTGTACATTGGTCCCTCTCTCTTTCTTTCCCTGTCTGTCTGTCTCTCTCTGTCTCTGTCTCTCTCTCTCTCTCTCTCTCTCTCTTCTCTCTCTCTCTCTCTGCATCTCCTCTCTATATCTGTCACTCCCTTCCCCCCCCCCCCCCCTCTCTCTCTCTCTCTCTCTCTCTCTCTCTCTCTCTCTCTCTCTCTCTCTCTCTCTCTCTTTCTCTTTCTCTTTCTCTTTCTCTTTCGTCCTCTCGCTCTCTCTCTCTCTCTCCCTCCCTCTCCCTCTCTCTCTCCCTCCCCCAGCCTGTGTTCCCTGTCCCCCCCACCAGTCGCCGCTCTCTCCAGAGGACCGTGTCAGATGAGAGCATCTACAGTGGTCAGCGGGAGCCCTCCTACGCCAGCGGAGAGTGTCCCGGGGACGCCCTGTTCAGCAGCTCCACCCTGCCCCGCTCCCCCACCACCCGCCACGCCAAGCCTCGACGCCCCTCACACAAGTCCCTGGGTGAGAACCGGCCTGGACAATGTGTGTGCTGGAATGACATGTTGAACCACGTCAGTAAAGATGACAGGAAGAGACAGACAAATGGAAGAATAGAGTCTGTGCTTGTCTCCTATGTTGTGTGTTCTTGTCTCCTGGTTCATGATGCTCCTGTCTCTCCTGGTCTCCTGTCTCTCCTGGTCTCATGTCTCTCCTGGTCTCATGTCTCTCCTGTCTCTCCTGGTCTCCTGTCTCTCCTGGTCTCATGTCTCTCCTGGTCTCCTGTCTCTCCTGGTCTCATGTCTCTCCTGGTCTCCTGTCTCTCCTGGTCTCATGTCTCTCCTGGTCTCATGTCTCTTCTGGTCTCATGTTTCTCCTGGTTCATGTCTCCTGTTGGCCCCCAGGTGACCTGTCGACCCCAGACAGCTGTGGTTCTGACCCGGGCAGGAGGAGACAGCTGCAGGAGCAGGTCCTCATGCCCCTGCCTGACCCCGGCGCTGACCCCGCCCTCAACTGGTCCAACCTGGTGGAGGCTGCCAAGGCCTTCGAGGGTAAGCTCTCACAGACTCCTCCAACAACACCTCAGGAATACTCTGCTTTGAAGATAACTTACTGCATTTCTAGAATTTATATCTAGGTATTACTACTATTACTTATTGTAGGATGATAGAATTGACACACTGGTCAACATGATATTCTGTCTCCCTCCAGTAGAGGACAGTGCTACTCCATGTTGCTCTGTACTGAGGTCAAAGTTCAAAGTGTTTTATTTCTCAGATCTGGACAAATTGCTTTAGACGAGGCTCCGATCAGCAATTAAGAAAATAAGCAAAACGAGATAAAAAATAAGATGAATGAAAAAACAAATGAATGAAACAAGATGCAAAAGAGTGTAAAATAGTGAAGTTGTACTGTTTTTTGTTTCCCAGATGAGCAGAAGGCGAGTCTGCTAGCTGCTAGCGACGGGAGCTCCAGAGGGGAGAGCGTGGCCTCCAGCCCCCAGCAGGCTGAGCCTCAGACGGCCCCACAACGCCAGCCCTCCCCTGGGTACGCCCGCCTCACACTCCCCCTCACACACAGCCTGGACTCACACACACACACACAGCCCCTGGGTCTGAGCATAGGCAGAAATCCCGGGGGGAACAGGGGGGACACGACCCCCCCATCCTGGGAAAAATTGTATTTGCCCCCCCCCCAATAAATCACTGTAAACATATTTTTTTTTAAATAATATTAATAAAATACATTTAAAATATTACAATGTAGGCTATGTGTTACAGAACTAATTTTGGTGTCCCGCTCAGGAATTGCTCTTGAGAAAATATCATATAATTGTCCCCCCCCCCCAAATTGATAGCAGATTTTCGCCACTGGTCTGTAGATGGGGTTGAGGTGATGGTTGTGGTTGGTAATAAAGCCCCCTCCTCTTCCTCCTCCTCCTCCACCCCTCCTCTCTTCCTCTCATCCTCCTCCCCTCCTCATCCTCCTCCTCTCATCCTCCTCCTCCTCCACCCCTCCTCTCTTCCTCTCATCCTCCTCCTCCTCTCCCCCTCCTCCTCCTCCACCCCTCCTCTCCTCCTCTCATCCTCCTCCTCCTCCACCCCTCCTCTCTTCCTCTCATCCTCCTCCCCTCCTCCTCCTCATCCTCCTCCTCTCCTCCTCCCCTCCTCAGTGAGATCCCGGCCTGTCTGATGGGGAAGGTGAGCCAGCTGGAGTCCATGGTCAAGCTGCTGCAGGACGACCTGAAGAAGGTAAAAGACAAGACCAAATGTGTTCAGCCGACGTCCTGCTGACCTATCAGAGGAGAGGCCTACTGTCAGCCCAGTAGGCCTCTCCTCTGCGATAGGTCAGACGAGCTGGAACATTTCAAAGTGTGTGTGTGTACGTGTGTGTGTAATTGTCTGTGGGAATGTGAGAGCATGTGTGAATGTATTTTTTTGTGTGAGTGTGTTTGAATGTTACAGCTTAGTGTGTGTGTGTGTGTGTGGGGGGGGGGGGGGGGGGGGTATAGTGAAACATGAAAAACAAGACCTTGTCGGGCCCAACTTTGATAGAAAAACAAGCGTGTGTGTGTGTCCAGGAGACGGAGGCGAAGGCGTCGCTGCAGGCGCAGGTGGAGGGCCTGAGGGAGGACAACCTGCGTCTGCAGGAGGAGTCCTACAGCGCCTCGGCCAAGCTCAAGAAGTTCACAGAGTGGGTCTTCAATACCATCGACATGAACTGACCAGCCAGCACCTCCCAGGCTGGTGCAGCCCCCCCAGACAGCTGCACCACAGGACTGGCACACCAGCAGACTGACTCTGTAATTCAACACCTGCCTGGAGAGGAGTCGCTGTGTGGCTGATCCAGTGCGGACACACACTGATCCTCGGTCCGTTACGGCTCTTTGAAATGGTCCCTTCTTCCCGTGAGAGGGATTTGAGGGGGGAGGAGATAGGAAGGAGAGAGGAGAAGGAGAGGGGTAGGAAGGAGAGAGGAGGAGGAGAGAGGTAGGAGAGAGGTGAGAGACGGAGGAGAGAGGAGGAGAGAGGAGGAGAGAGGAGGAGGAGGAGAGGGGGAGGAGAGAGGAGCAGTGTGGGACCCGTGGACAGAACTGGAGGTGCTTCTGCATGAGTGACAGTGTTGACCCTCCCTGAAGGGGGGCCACCCTGACCTCATCTTACTGGACTCATCTTCAGTTCTGTTCATAAACGGTGGTCTGTTTGAAAGGTCTGTTGGTAAATATCCTGAACAGTTTGACATGTTAAATTATGTCAGCTTCTAAAGAGTAATATCATTGTGAATTGTTGAGATTGCAGTGAATGACATGAGGAAAATTGATTATATTTGATGTTTTGAAAAAAGAAGAAGACATTTTTGGGAAGTTGAGGTCCACAGAGGGGAGGTTACCGTTGTGATGCTGACCGCTGAAATCAACTGGACCAGACGTGTCAGATGAACAGACCACTTATCTGATGAAACCACTTGTACTTATCTAATGAAATCCGCCATGTAAAAATAGTTTCATAACAAGAGTGCCATAATTACAAGAGACAAGCTTGACGAGTTAAAGATGCATTTTGTAAATATGTAAGTCTGTTTGGGCATTTAAATTGAAAAGCTGCATTGTGGCTGTCTAGTTTGATCCTGTGTTCCCTACTAAGAGCGTGAGAATAGATTACAGGACAGTATCTGCACTGTCTACTACTCAGCAAGGATTCAGCAGTCTTTGGAATGACTAACTGAAATGTGTTACTGGAAGACGAAGGGTTAAACTGGAAAAACATAGGTTTACGGTTTTAGAATTAGTCTGAATAGATTTATTATTATTATTGTTTTAGCTGGGAGGTTGGTGTTATAGCCACAGTGCTGCCTGATCCAGATGAGTCAAGTGCCACCTGGTGGTGAGGACGTGTAACGGCAGTGTCCCAGTCTTGATCCGCAGCATGTTCCCAGATAACTCAAACCAGAGATGTTTGATCCTTTTCTACTGTACTCTCTGTAGAGTAAATCGGTACTGTGTGTGATGACGTGTAAATACGCAGCGTAAATCCTGACCTCTGTCACGTGTGCTCTGAGATCCGCTGACCTGTAAACCAGCCTGGCCAGGCCTCAGAGAGAGAGGTTCTCACCTGTAAACCAGCCTGGCCACGCCTCAGAGAGAGAGGTGTGTCTACACAGTCTGCTGTGTAATCCAGGTGTGACATGTGCCCATGACGACCTCACTGTCACCTTCTCACCCCTAGGACGTCATCCCCCCAGTATACAGCCTGTATATAAAGATGATGCTCATCTCAGTTTGCACCTTCCTTCATGTGTTGCGACATGTGGTCATGTTTCCTTTGGGCTGTGACTGTGTAAAAATGTTCATATCTATTAAAGATATTTTGTTGAAAGCTAATTGTCATATCTTGTTTTATGGGAATCGTGGAAGTGTAGGTTTGGAACTCAATGTTGTGCTGACATGTAGGTTTTCACATCAGCAAAGTGGTTCATGGTGGTGAGTCTACAGGTATGATAGCTAGTGATGCCAGGGGGGGCACCCTGATATAATCACTGCCCCCTCATGAGTCGCATATCGTCTGGATTTTATTGTCATTTTTTCTTGCTTTCTTACTAAAAATGTTAACCAGCGTTTCCCGCAGCACTTTGCAGTTAAGGCGCCTAAGCAACACGCCTGCCGCCTTAACTACGTCGTCCAAAAACATTTTTGTTTTTTTATGAGCGATATCCGCCGTGTTACTCTGTCTTGTTTTCTCTCTTTCATTCCAAACCGTAACCAACGCCAGTTCCCTTCTCTGCATAAAAAAAAAGAAATGATAAAAACAGCCCCCAGTCTTACTGCAAACCACCAAACCACCGCACCGCCATACCACCATAACACATTTCAGATCATTAGTAGCATTCATTGTAAAATAAGAAACCAAAGTATACCAGTATGCCATTCCTTAACTCTCATAATGACAGTTTTCAACTAGCCTATACAGTATACTACTACTACAGCATAATAGAACTCCTGAAATTCCTTTTCGGTTTTTGATTTTGGTGTGCCACCCCAAGGTTTTCAGTGCCCCAACCCCGCCCACCCACGCCTATAAAAGATTTCCGTGGCGCCTCTGACTGATGCAGTCTGTTTGATTCAAGACCAGGCTGATTTTCTGTTCGATATGGAACAGAGAATGCCTCCCCCTGATAGCACAGTCCAAGACAGGCTTGAAAAAGTCTTGATGCCATGACACCATGAAAACCAAGGGTACATGAGACAGAATCTCCAATTCCTCCCTGGACATCAGACCCCCCTCAGACACTAACAATGTGGGTTTTGGCTTCATTGAGCAGGAAGCCAGAGCTTGTCGACAGCTGGGATTTGAACAGACCCAGTTAGTCAGTCTTCAGCATCTACAGATGGTGAGGAATAATAGTCTAAAACTAAAACAACACAAACACATATTTGATGTATGCGATATTCCCCATGTGAGTATTCCATAGGTAAGTAGAGAAACCCTTCACTTTCCTCTCTCTCTTTCACTCTCTTCCTTCTCTCCCTCCACTCTCCCCTCTTTCACTTTCTCTCCTCTCCCTCTTTCCCTCCTGCCCTCTCTACTCCCCTCTCCTTCCTCTCCTCCCCCTGTACGCGAAGAGATACCTGCTGGCAGAACACTTCAGAGGGGAGGGATGTGAGCTGTCATAAGTGAGCAGCAGTTGTTCAGTGGAGAGATTACGCAACATCCGTCTGAACCCAGACCACAGCTATCCTCACTGGGGAGGGAGGTGTGGAGCTGATTGGTCACGTCCCCAACAGCCCAGAGGTATGAGCTCAGCCTTCCAAAACCAACAGCAGGCCATGCTGTGATTCTAAATCACACACGCCACATTGACTGCACAGTTTCCAGCCTACTTACACATAAATGAAGGTAGTAAGAACCAGTCTGTGGTTGAAGGTCAGCCTTCAGTGCTCGTGTGGCTTTAATGTGTTCTAGCTGGTGTTTAATCTGAGTAGGAGTGACTCGAATGGCTTTCCAACAAATCAGCGCTAATGCAGATTGCGAGACGACTCCCTTAATGCAGATACGTCTATCCTCCCAGCTTGTTAATGATGGGTGGGCCTCCTTAATGGCAGGGCTGTCTGATGGGACCCGGAGATGTTACAGGGATTCTGCAAGTCACTGCCGCTCAACTAGATGTGGTGTGGGGGTTGGGAAGAAACAGTGTCACAGCCTCACTGTGTTGATCTGAGCCTGTGTTGGTCTGAGCCTGTGTTGGTCTGAGCCTGTGATCTGAGCCTGTGTTGATCTGAGCCTGTGTTGATCTGAGCCTGTGTTGATCTGAGCCTGTGTTGATCTGAGCCTGTGTTGGTCTGAGCCTGTGTTGGTCTGAGCCTGTGTTAGTCTCAGCCTGTGTTGGTCTGAGCCTGTGTTGGTCTGAGCCTGTGTTGGTCTGAGCCTGAGGTGAGAGGGCGGGTGAGGGTACCAGGGGACTGGTTATGTTTCGCTCCTCGTCTGTGTGGGGGAACGTGCTGTGTAAGCACTGTGAGCATAGGCATATCACTCCGTCTTGGTCCCCCAGAGCACTAAGCAGCAGCTGGGATTGGCTCTCTGAGCTACATCCTGGGCTGTTGGATCACATCTTTGGGAGGATTCTGGAAATGTCTTTCCACACTGAGCAAATGAAATTACAGCTGTATTCTGTATTTATCCTCAGTCTGAGAGCCTTGACTTCTTTGTGAGTTCTGTTGTGGCGTATCGTAAATGAGCCGAGTTCAGAGGAAACACTGTGGAGGGGAGGGGACAGGAAATAAACACACAGCCAGACACACTGTCCAGGGTGCCACACACACACACACACACACACACACACACACACAGACAAGTGGAAGCAGCAACACAAGCAAGCTGGTTCATGAATGATGTTGGGTCAAGATGTGCTGTATGGTAAGAAAGTCAGAGAGACTTTGTGTCAGGGAGACCAAGATGAGACAGAGAGAAAGTAAGAGTCTAACTGAATATGTGTGTGTGTGTGAGAAAGAGAAACTGTGTGTGTGTGAGTGAGTGAGAAAATAACTCTGTGTGTTTTGCACGCATGCATTCACAGATTGGCCATGCAATGTATTTCTAGGAGAAGATTCCTTCAGGGAGTTTTGAATCTAATTTATTGAAGCAACACAATTCATTCATTCTGGTTTGTCATTTATGCTTGAATGGTCCTGTACTATTCAGAAAGAGAGAAAGAACGGAAGAATGAAATGAAAAGGATGACATGATAAAAAAGACTAATGTTTCTCTCTCCTTGAATGTGTGAATGCCTTGAAACATGCAGAATATAAAATCATACAATGAGCATATCAGTTTCATACATTGGCTTTCAATAACAATGTAACACAACCTCCACAGTGACAGGGGAATAGGAAGCAAAGAGAGCATTGTCTCAGAATTAAAATGACATTTAATTTAATTAATTCTTTCATTATCTGCATTTCTATTCTCCCATCCTTCTGCTCTCAGGGCTTTACATGGCCTTTGCTTCCCTCCTTTCAGATTGAGAAACTTGTGTTTTTATTAGCATCACAATGTCCTCTTGAAATAATTCTTGTTTTCAGCATCAGTGGGCGCTGCTTCAGAGATGTCTCTCTCTCTCCTTCACTCTCTCTCTCTCTCTCTCTCTCTCTCTCTCTCGCTCTCTCTCTCTCTCCTTCACTCTCTCTCCCTCTCTCTCTCTCTCTCTCTCTCTCTACCCCTCTCACTCTTCCTCTCTCCCTGTCTCTCCCTGTCTCTCCCTGTCTCTCCCTGTCTCTCCCTGTCTCTCCCTGTCTCTCCCTGTCTCTCTCTCTCTCTCTCTCTCTCTCTCTGTCATCTCCTCACTCATCCGCTCTCTCTCTCGCTCCGTCTCTCACTCTTCCCTCTGTTTCTCTCTTTTATCTTCTCTGTAATTCCCTCATCCCTCCCCCTCCCAACTCGATCTGCCTCTCGTGCGCTCTCTCTCTCACTCTCTCTCCCTCTCTGTCACACACAGAGGCACCCTCCCTCTCCTCCCTGTCTCTCTCTCTCTCCCCTCCCTCCCTCTCTCTCACACACAGAGGCACACGTACCCTCGGCATAGACAGAGAAGGAGAGAGGAGCGCACATGCAGGATCCCTCCGACTGACTGCTCCGCTCTCCAGCCCTCTCTCCAGCCCTCTCTCCAGCCCGCTCTCAGCCCTCTCTCCAGGTGGCTCTCCAGGTGGCTCTCCCTGGCCAGGACTGAGGAAGAGAAGGAATAAGAGAAATACTGCAGTAACCATCCAGCTGCTCTGTCTCTCTCTCTCCTTCCCTCGGTTTACCCCATGCCAACTATATCATGAACCTGATTGCTGCTTGTTGCTAAGGACAGTGCAGGGGAGCAGTGGACAAGGCAGTGTTTTGTTGCGAAGGTAATGAATGCTTCATTAGCAGCTGGGTGTCAGTGATATTGTATTAATCTGCCTTGTGTGTGTGTGTGTGTGTGCGTGCGTGCGTGTGTGCGCATGAGAGACAGTGTTTGGGGGTTTGACTCTGCATGATTTTGCGTGCACGTTTTGTTTCCTGTCTCTTGCACGTCAACTCTCTCCGACCTGCGTCTCCTGTTGATGTTCCAGCAACAGTTCTGCATTCAGACTGTCTGGAGTATCAACCTTCCCAATCTGCCTGGTCCATGTGTCTGACTCCCTGGCTGTGCCCCATCGGGTCAACTCTGGAACTAGAAACGGTCTCTTGACGATCAGCCATCCAAAGCTGTCATTAGGGAGAGTAAATTTGCATGCCTGGGCCGTTCTGTGGGCACCAAGTTGTTCTCTTGAACGCCGGCTCCCTACTGACTTTCTGCTGTCCTGGTGTCGCCGGCGCAGGTCCTCGTCCAGCCTGCTGGTCTGTCTCTGCTGAACGCACGGGGACCATGTCTAGGATGAGGAGTGTTTCTGAACTGTCTGTGGACGGTCCCTCTGTCCAGCGTGTGCCAGCGTGGAGCCGGAGATGGGGGAGGAGACGTGTGGGAGGGCGAAACAAACGCTCCGGAGAAAGATCACTCACTCACTCGCTCATGCTGACATAACTCCCTGCTACCTGCTTAACAGCTCTGTGTGTGTGTTCAACAGTCTGAATTATGATGTGGTCGCTGTGCATGGCTGGTCTGCTGCAGCTGTTGCCGTGCTCGTACAGTAAAGCAGGCCTCCGTGTCAAGTTCCTCCACTCAATGGAGAATGTTTAGCATGGATTATGATATTTTGGAAAGTCGGTATACTGGACAATTCAAAGCATAGTTATGAAACTGAGCTCTAAACCTTTATTCCCTTGCCTGAGGCTGCCCTCTGGCAATATGTAGTTTCTCTGATTCAGTTGGCATATTAACAAGCTTGTGTGCCTTGTTAGTGTTTTGCTACAAAGCCCTGCCCCTGACAGACACATTCATAACCTAGACGAGACTTTCCTGGTGGACATGTAGTTAGTAAAAGGAAAACAACAAGGTTTTTAATACAAAGCTTCATGGAATCTCCAGCTTTCCCCTGTTTAAGTACTCCTGATGAACCTGTCCTACAGCATAGTCCTCGCTCAGCTTTCTAAACGATTAGAAGACTGACACTTTTCTTTTGTACTACACAATGGTTGAGGGGTTAGAGTTGGATAGGAAGGTAGTATAGTTGTACGGTGGACTGATTTGGCTATTCTTAGTTGGGCTAGATTAATTCCCTGAGAGAGGGAGAGAGAGGAGAGAGAGTGCATTTGCAGTTGTGGGGATTAGATAGATATTATAAATAATCCCCAAACAGGAGCTCTTTAGCTCTTCGGGCAAGGGCGTAGCCACGTGGTGGCCAGGGGGGGCCACGGCCACCATTGGTCAGAGAATGGCCACCCTGCCGGCCACCCTGCCGGCCCCCCCAACCTTTTTTTTTTTTAACCCTCCTGAACAGAAACGGTATAAAGCTGAAAAAATGCATTAGTATTTTTTTTATAAAGTCGTCTTATATTGTCATTTGTCACTTACGCTACAAGCCCCATATTCGCAACATGTTGGACCACGCCCCCATCAACAGCGCAAACCAATGTACCTGCATTCTGACAGCGCTTCAATGGAGACTAGCAGCTAACCACTGGATACCGTTAGAAAACTGCTGTTCTGAGTGATGCAGTGTGTGAGTTTTAAAATAGTAGTTTTTGACAATCAAGTGCCACCCCAAATAAAAGAAATAATGTCCTGACTACGCCCCTGTCTTCGGGCCCTACTGTCAGCCGGTCTGAGCACAGAGGTGGGGCTCCCAGGGGCCTCATGGTCAAGACCGCTCAACATAGCAACCGGAATACATCACAGATCACCTTTGACGCTATGCTGACAAACACTCATCCAAATACAAACAAACACAGTCCGGCCCGGCTCGTGACGTCTGTGTTGCATCACGCGTACAATGCTAAAACCACCGGGTATCCATGGCCAATCAGAGCAGGCCAGAGAGGAGAACATAATTGTTGTCATGGCGCACTGCCACTGTGTCTCCCAGCGCTGACGCGGCTCCAGCCTCACTCAGCTCATTGTTATTCGCTTCGCCTCGTCGGCACATTAGCCTGCCAAAGCTGTCTTATCTCACTGTACTATGACAGGTGCCTGCACCTGTGAGAGCAGCAAACATACCCATGAATGTCAGAACGATAAGGCTGAACTCTCCCTCTGAGGGAGACGAACATGTTAGCGTGGGATGCTGTTGGGCCAATATTGACAATATTCCAACTGCCGGGATAAATGAGGGTTTGATGAACGTAGCCTGGTCTGGATGTTGACTCCTCCAACTTCTCTGTGGTGTTTGTGTCCTGCTCAGGTCAGCGTTCATGGCGGAGGGGACCAGAGACCAGGGGAGCATCGGGAACTCAGATCCAGAAGAGGACTCCCCCAACATGACGGTCTACAGGAAGGTAGGCTCGTCTCCAGTAGTCTTCCTACACCTGGGAGGTACACAGGCAGGAAGATAGGAAAAGGGTCTGGGTCTGTTTGAAGAAGGGTTTAGTGATGATGGATCTCTCACTGGGTCCAGTTCAGATCGTTATTCATTTCCAGAGGGCATTTTGGTTGCATGTACCATAAAGCAATCAATCCCATTCAGCCAAAACAAACACATAAAACACATCTAGTAAAGTAAATACATTTAATTATCTTCCAAACTGTGAAAGCTTCACAGGCATCCTGAGGTGCCTCGCTGTGCCTGGTCGGAAGCAGCAGTGTGACAGCCTTAGTGGGGGTTCAGCAGGGGATCGAGGGAACATGTTCAGACCTCCCGTTTCTCTCTGTCCGTCTCCTGACTGATACTGCACTGCCCCACCTCTCTCCTCCTCCTCTCCTCCTTCTCCTCGCCTGCTCCTCTTCAGCCTTCGAAGTTTTAATAAGCTCTCCATCCTTGTGTGGGTTTGGATGAGGAAAGGTCCTTTGCGTGTCAAGGGTAATTACAAAATCTCTATGGCACTTGTCTCAATGCCTGTCCTTTGATTGGAGAGGGTGAGCGGCATTGTGGGTAATTATGTGTTGGGGGCCTCACAGGAAGTATCGGCTCCTCCTGGGGTCGGGCCTCTCAGCCCCTCTCCAGAACTGGAGATGAAGCGCTTTGTGACGGCTGCACACAGGCCCTCTCATAAACCTGCTTTTGATCAACCTTAAAACAAAGACACCCCGAAGCACGCTTGTGTAGCTGAAACTGGAAGAAGAGCTGTGAGTCGTCAAATGGAAACAGGTGGATTCTCATTTCTGCCAATTCACCTCTTTACTAATGAGAGGATAAAACACTCATCTGGGGAATCAATGGGACAGTTTTAGGGAAGAAAAAATGGCTTGGTTGCTGATGACACGATTCCTTCTGTCTTTCCGGAATGCAACTGATATCTTAGAGCCACCTTTACTAATAGAATTGTTTCCAATGCGACTGATAGCTCAAAGACACCCTCACAAACAATTGTTTCCAGTGGCCATTAGCTTCTAGCTGTCCTGAATATACAGCAGCCAAGCTATCCAGGGAGGTGTGTCTCCATAAACCATGAATAACACTGATTATGTTATTCACAGGCAGCTTGCCATTCCATAAGCTGGTGAGTGACCTCCTCTGTCATAAGTATTCAGCTAGCTAGCCTAGCTAGCCTAGCGCCAAGCCCTCTTCTTATTTCTCATGACTGAGAGGGATTTGACAGCTAATCTCAGAATGGCCGGTGCTCTGCCAATGCTTCCCAACGAGGGGGCCGCCAATCACATTAGAAATGTGTTTTCCACTGTCCTCATTCAGCTATGCATGCGTGTCTCACCTCGTAGCGTCGTGCTAACTGCTAAACCGACAGGAGCCACGCGCGGGCTGGAGAGATGTGTTAGCGTCGCATGGAAAACATGTTTTGATGTTTTATTCCACGGTTGCGTACGCTGTGATTTGAGCTACAGATTAGTGTCGGACGGATGAACTGATGGTGTGTAGTACCTACTGGACATATTGTCTGTTTCTTTGTGCACTCTGTGTTTGCCCTGAGGGATCGTGTTTTTAAAAAGTATGCAGTGTCCGACTCCTTTGCTATTCCCTGACAAGATCGTGCCTGGAGGGATGTTCATGTTGTCGTGTTTTAGTCATGAACACAGTCAAACAGACAGATGGATGGATGAACAGGAAGAAGACATATCACACTGACTGACAGTGTGAATGGATCATTTGTAGAGTTCAGACAGGCAGGCAGGCAGAAACTGGGATGGCACTGGGACAATACTGGGAATCCTCCGACAGGCTGTGTCCTGGCGGAAGGAGAACCGAGTTGTGTCTCGTCTCAGACTGTTTATCTGTGTGTTTGTAGTAATAAGTGCAGCTCCACAGAACAGACTGTGATGAATTTTGTCAATTAGAGGCAGGCTGAGAGCAGAGAAGTGAAAGGTGTGAGGTAGGCATCGCTGAGTTCATATCTTGTTTTCTTTTCACCTCAGATGGAGTTATTGAAGCAAACAGTGCAATTACCACCTTTCGCCACAAAACCTCTATGTGAGAGTTTGATATAGGTCATGTGTGTACGCTCTCTCTCTCTCTCTCTCTCTCTCTCTCTCTCTCTCTCTCTCTTTCTCTCTCTCTAACTCACCGACACACACACTGTCACACACACACAGTTTTTTTTTTTACCTGCTCCTGGCACGTTTAAGACAGAGTGGGGTTCAGATGCAGGCACAGCGTGGCGCTGGGTGAGAACCAGCCTTTGACTCCATCGTCGCTGCGCTGGAAAACGCAATTAGGCCAAGAACCGGGACCACAGCGAGGTTGGGAGAGGGGAAAGCTCAGGAACTATTAATAGACGGGTCTGATCTCTGCTCCCCACTGATGTGGGTGTCCCCTCCTTCTCCTGTGTCTCTTGTGACTCCTCTCACAGCCTGGCCTCCCGGCCGGAGAGATGGCTGTGGACATGCAGCTAATTGCTGCCCTGGGTCTCTGCCCTGGAAGGACGGAGGTTTGTTTCTCAAGACCCCTGGTGTGTCTCTCGCTGCATTCAGGTCATTCAATATTTTAATTGGATAATGGCTGGCATCCCGTTCTTGCCTCAAGCAGAACATATTCTACTTAAAGTATAAGAAAAATGCATTAACGCTCTTATTTAAAACACTTAAAATAGATTTAAGTGTACTCTTTTTCTGCTTGGGTTGCAGTGTGGCCGATGGCAACACTCAGGTCCAGATAGCACCAGGATCCATCAGGAAGTAACACTGCTCAGAAGGCCTGAGAGCAGCCTAATGAGGGCTGTTGGCTGGGTCAAAGCCCTCGATGTGTGAAGACTGCTGTCTGATTGCTGAGAAGCTCTCTGGCTGAACAGCACAATACTGCCTTTCACGTGTTGTAACGTCACTGGTGTTCGTCCTCTCGTAGCCCCTTCAGGCTCCAACAGGAGGGCTGCTGTGCTCACAGTTAACAAACCAGACTAGGTTCCTCTTTCCTCACCCTTATTCCTATTCCAGTCTCAACCTTCTTTCATTCCCTCTCTCTCTCTCTCTCTCTCTCTCTCTCTCTCTCTCTCTCTCTCTCTCTCTCTCTCTCTCTCTCTCTCTCTCTCTCTCTCTCTCTCTCTCTCTCTCTCTCTCTCTCTCTCTCTCTCTCTCAATCTCTCTCTCTCTCTCTCTCTCTCTCTCTCTCTCTATCTCTCTCTCTCTCTCTCTCTATCTATCTCTCACTGTCTCCATCTGCTTATTGCTGATAAATAATTGAAGCTAATTTTGAGCATTCCATCTTTAGAGGAATATCTAGTCCACCGGGACATCGTTCCTCCATGCATTCTTTTATTCATGGCCAGCACATTTATTCTCAGTAGATATTTTTATCTCCTCGTTTGGCTATGAATGTGAACTGAGGAACGGCAGAAAGAGGAATGAGAGGAAGGAGGGAAAATAGGTGGGCTCTTAATCCCATCCAGAAAGTTACGATTACCAGTCAGATTGAACCGAGCTTTAATTTAAACATAACCTAATACATCACGACTAGCTGAACAGAATGCTTAAATCTGTCTTCTGACAGCGGCTGTGGCGTGCAGGAAACTGCATCATGGAGTTCTGCAGATCTGCTCTGAATCTGCCATGCTGCAAGAGTAACCCCCAGCCCCCCCCCCCCCTCCCCCCCCCAACCTTCACCACCGTCCATTAGCTAACCTCAGGAAGGACTGCGCTTCGTTTGGAACCAGCTCTTTTCACCTCTGGCTATGAGTCTGAGAGGGCCTGAGAGACAGCGGGCCTGAGAGACAGCGGGCCTGAGAGACAGCGGGCCTGAGAGACAGCGGGCCTGAGAGACAGCTCTCCAGCAGAGCAGGGCTGAGGACACCCGTCCGCCTGTCCCCCCCCCCCCCACACACACACACACACACACACACTCCCCACACACACACACACACACACACACACACACACACACACAAACACACACACTCCCCCACACACACACACACTCCCCCGAGGATGACTCACTCCCCACTCGGCGCCAAGGGCCTCTGGGACAGAGGAGGATATCTGTGTCCTCCAAAAGGATGAGCCATCAGAGGTGTCTGCTGGTCCTCCTCCACTGTTCCCGTGTGCACTTTAGATAACGCAGCTGAGGCACACGGACGCCGCGCTCAGCGCCTCCGCCGCGCTGAGGATGACACACAGACCTTTATCAAGTTTTAATGGGATAACGCTCTTTTTCCTGGAGCCTTGGCCGTCCCGTTGAGCTCGTAAGATGACACTTATCTCAGTTGTACCGTACGGAAGCCAGAAAAGTTCTGTGTTAGGTGGCAATTCTCGGTAGACAGCTCCATCTGTTACCCAACAGTCCTTGACGTGTTATTTACCAGAATTAAAATGGGGTTACTTTCAGTTGATGCATAAACAAGTGGAAATCCACGAAGTTCACTGAAAACTGAAAACATAATTGGATGATTCAGTGTGTGCTGGTCTCTGCTCTCTCAGAGGGATTATTTATCTGTGGATGTTGAGGAACCATGACGGTCAATAAAGGGTTTTTCTCTATAATACATGTAGCTTTTCTCCAGCAGAGAAGGGACGTCTTCTCTCTGGATGCTTCCTTGTCAACTGGGTCCTCACAGGAGAACATTAAATAATGCAGTGTTTGTACCACCCACCATCACAACTTACTATAGATGGAACCGACATGAATTACCCACTGTGCTGCTCCTCTGTGTGCGGACAGAGATATTCTTTAAGATAAGTTTGCCTTCCTCACACTTATTACCATGGCTTGTCTTAAAGTTCTAGAAGAATAACTCTTGTTGTTGTTTTGTGGATATTGATATCATGACGATAGAGTATGTAATAGAACTACACCTTTGCTAATGCGTGCTGGCAATGATCCCTGTGTCCTCCAGAAACTGATGTGTGATGCTTGAATAGCTAGCCTGCAACATATTTCTGTCCTTCTCTCTGTCTGTCTGTCTGCCTCTGGACACAATGTATGAGTCATCCGTGGCACAGAGGCAGTGTTACCGTACCTGCAGTGTTACCGTACCTGCAGTGTTACCGTACCTGCAGTGTTACCATACCTGCAGTGTTACCATGCCTACAGTGTTACCGTGTTACTATACCTACAGTGTTACCATACCTACAGTGTTACCATACCTACAGTGTTACCGTGTTACCATACCTACAGTGTTACCGTACCTGCAGTGTTACCGTACCTGCAGTGTTACCATACCTACAGTGTTACCGTACCTACAGTGTTACCGTGTTACCATACCTACAGTGTTACCGTACCTGCAGTGTTACCGTGTTACCATACCTACAGTGTTACCGTACCTGCAGTGTTACCGTATCTACAGTGTTACCATACCTACAGTGTTACCGTGTTACCATACCTACAGTGTTACCGTACCTACAGTGTTACGGTACCTGCAGTGTTACCATACATGCAGTGTTACCATACCTACAGTGTTACCGTACCTGCAGTGTTACCATACCTACAGTGTTACCGTACCTACAGTGTTACCGTACCTACAGTGTTACCATACCTACAGTGTTACGGTACTTGCAGTGTTACCATACCTACAGTGTTACCGTACCTACAGTGTTACCATACCTACAGTGTTACCGTACAGAGGCAGCATCTCATAACGTCCTCAGCGACCAAAGCAACATATTAATTTCTTCTCCTGATGTTGGAAAAATGCATACATTTGTTATCCTAAAAATATAGAGCTTGATTAAAATGATCTCCGTGTCATGGGAGAGCGAGTCATCGGCACAGCGCTCGACAGTCAGGTGACAACAGATAGCCTGCCTGATGATTGTCTCTGGGACAACGACAAAGCAGGGATGAGTCACGAGGTCGAACGTGAGTCACCACGGTCAGCTCATCCTGCTGAAAAGCCCAGAGAGCCCAGATGATCCGGCTCATGCTCGTCACACGAACCTGCGTGAGAAAGAAAGAACTCAGGGCTGCGCTCACCCTCTCACTCCCAGGAACCAGGGCTGCGCTCACCCTCTCACCCCCAGGAACCAGGGCTGCGCTCACCCTCTCACCCCCAGGAACCAGGGCTGCGCTCACCCTCTCACCCCCAGGAACCATGGCTGCGCTCACCCTCTCACCCCCAGGAACCAGGGCTGCGCTCACCCTCTCACTCCCAGGAACCAGGGCTGGCCTCACCCTCTCACTCCGAGGAACTAGGGCATGGCTTACCCCACCCCAGGGCTCACAGCTCAGACTGTTCTCTGGGCTGGCTCTGTCTGAGGGTGCTAAGGCTGTCAGACAGAGACTTGCAGCTCCCCAGAGTTGAGCAGAGTTGACATGTGAAGAGCAGGAGGCAAGCTACATGATGTCTTTCATTTGTCTGATGACAACACCACTCCCTAAAGGAGACTCAAACCTGGATGTCTCTGAATAAGACTAAATGGAAGTCATTTCAGATTAGCTTCCATGTTCCATCACGGAACACAATAAGCTAAAGTCATTTTGAGCAACGCACTCCGAATACAGGTCCTCGTCTGTGAGGACAGACAGAATCCCTGGACCCCACACCTGCAGAATACATGTGTAATGAACTGTGAAATAAAGGCTGTTTTACAGTGGGCTTGCGGTACATCTACTCAACATGGGACTAAAGTGCACAGGGCCTTGAATTTGAAACGGTATTCACTGAAAGTGAAGATTAGTCTTCATAACTGGGGAAGGCATGGCGGAAGAAGGCGCTGAAGCTTTTAAGCACACAATATTTCTCTGAATCGATAGCGGAGCGGAGCAGAGTCTTGTGCCAGGCAGTAACATGAGAGGACGTTAATAGGGTTATTCCCACGCTATGATGGACTGCCAAAAGAAAGGGAGAATGAACATTGACAATAATATATTATACCATACCTATCACATTGAAGAGCATTGCTTTCGTCGTTAAAAACGACTACATACAACCCACTGTTGTCAACAACAATGGCAACCTCATATCATATCGACTGCAAATGTGGATTGTTTACATTTGTACTGGTGTGAGTATTGCATCATGTCCAAATGAATGAACTGTTCCAGTGCAGCTATTTGGGTTTGACATTGTGTTCCTTTGTAATGCCCAAGAGGCCTAATTGTCTGTGTGAGAATGGCTGTCACGTGCATGATCACTCTGGGAGACTCCAGAAGACCATCTCTTTCTCCTAACAACCTCGCAGGCTGCACTTGAAAGCTTAGCTGTTGCTTGCTGCACAACCCAACCAAACTAATGTTCTATGTATTTGTGTGTGGGTGTGGGTGTGGGTGTGTGTGTTTGCAAATAAAGTGTGCAAAGAAATGCTGCCTAAACTAGGCCATCGAATTCTATCAAAGTCACCCAATTCAACGACTGTAAAATAGTTATGTTTGTACATAGATAACATTTAGATTCAAACGGTTCTGTTTCCTTGGCAGTAAAGTGCCAAATCTGTTCTGGGTCATATCAATATAAGCTAAATCCTTTCTCCAAATACCACTATCTTAACCATAATCTTGAGCTAAACCATTACTTCCGTGTAGCTTAAAAAAAAAGAAAATCTAACAGAAGTCATTAGGTTATCAAATCTAGACAACATTGGATATGGGGCTTTTTCTCCCTAAAACTTTGAGGACATTGGCAGGCATCAACATTACATAATCATTATAAGTAGAAGCAGGCCTATTCGGAAATATTGAATTTTCTGAAAGAATTAAGACTTCACTCTTGCCAAAAGCTGACTGACTTTTACAAAGGCGTCCTGTAAGTACGGCGCTATGGGCTTTTTCTACCATGAAAATTGGCCTCTGAAATACGAACCTTTATGTAGCCTGCAGTTTGAATGGGGCATCAGCCAAACTTTGTTCAGCTAGGGGTAGACTATGACCTTTGAAAATGTTTAACGTCCATACTTGCTTTTCCTTCTTTCATGCCTGCAAATCCTGGAGCATTCAAATCTGGACCCATGTATTGTGGAGGGAAATATTAAAATTCCTTGCCTGACACGGCTCCTCAAGCAAACGCCTTTGTAAGGCGAATTACAAGATAATTGGGATGTTCAAAGTCCTGAGGCAGGTATGGTCGAGCCATGCACCATCCCTCACGCTCACTGAATAACAACCAGCTGTCACACACAGATAGGACCCGACCAACAAGAAACACAGAAAATGACATTTCACTTCACTTAAAATATTGTCGAAGTAGGCTATAGGCCATTCAAGTAAGGGCGGGTGAATTGAGTTGAATTGCGGATCTCACTTCCTCTGAAATGAGAACATATTTACTTTACCACAGGATAATAAACTATTCACAAACAGTTATACATTGTGGGGTCTGATTGAGGTTCATCCTGGTCTTAACCTAGGCTGATGCTATCCATCAGTGATGAGACTGTGTTTAACGCCTACGATATCTGCTCATTTTAGCGTCAACGGTAGGCTACCACAGTATAGGCTAACATCCACTCGCTCGTTCATTTCATCATAGATCTTCCATGTGTTCAGAAAACGCTTCGGGGCAGTGCGTGAAAGCTGGTGTGTCTGGCGAACCTAACAGATCCCATTATAAAACACTTGTTTTCACTCAAGGATTCAATCAAGGGGGCCAACCATCCAACATCCTTGCTGTAATTTAATGTTATTAAAAGGCCATTAGTAGGTAATAATAGGATTATGACGGAATGTAAGGCCAGCGAGCTCACACTTCCTGCCGCCTTCTATCAGTTACAGAGACACAGAGAATCACATGAGCTGTGAGTGTCTGGCTAGTAGGGGTGGGAATCTTTTGGTACCTCACGATTCGATTCTAATCGATTCTTGGGGTCACGAATCGATTAAAAAAACGATTTTTTGCGATTTTGTGAATTGATGTGAATCGCTAGATGACTGATTTGCGATTCAAATGTGAATCGATTTTTCCCCCCATCCCTACTGGCTAGTTGATCTGTGGCACACATGGAGATGAAATCTCCATCTCTTGTCAGTTAAGCTGCCGTTGTGGCTGCTGAATCTAATTTCCTCTCTATGCAATAGTAGAGAGCGATACTTTTTAGACCAGGTGGTTTACATTTGTCACACTGGCTGGCAGTAATAGGCTTTTGAAATATTTGTATAATACACTTGTTATATCTATATTTACATAGATCCCAGTGTGTGTTGATTTGAGCTTTCTGAAAGCTGTGTGCACGATACACAGTGTTTGTGATTGTGATGCTGGAGGTTGACCAACAGACTACCTACTGGCGTGTCTGACTCAGACAGGAAGCGTGTCTGACTCAGACAGGAAGCGTGTCTGACTCAGACAGGAAGCGTGTCTGGCTCAGACAGGAAGCGTGTCTGGCTCAGACAGGAAGCGTGTCTGACTCAGACAGGAAGCGTGTCTGACTCAGACAGGAAGCGTGTCTGGCTCAGACAGGAAGCGTGTCTGACTCAGACAGGAAGCGTGTCTGACTCAGACAGGAAGCATTCCCCTGCAGCTGCCGTAGCTTCCTACATTCTCTCACAACATACCTTTTCAATTTGCCCTACTGCTGCACAGGTGGAGTAAGGTGATGGTACCGGTGGAGTAAGGTGATGGTACCGGTGGAGTAAGGTGATGGTACAGGTGGAGTAAGGTGATAGTACAGGTGGAGTAAGGTGATAGTACAGGTGGAGTAAGGTGATGGTACCGGTGGAGTAAGGTGATGGTACAGGTGTAGTAAGGTGATGGTACAGGTGGAGTAAGGTGATGGTACAGGTGTAGTAAGGTGATGGTACAGGTGTAGTTAGGTGATGGTACAGGTGGAGTAAGGTGATGGTACAGGTTGACTAAGGTGATGGTACAGGTGTAGTAAGGTGATGGTACAGGTGTAGTAAGGTGATGGTACAGGTGTAGTAAGGTGATGGTACAGGTGGAGTAAGGTGATGGTACAGGTTGACTAAGGTGATGGTACAGGTGTAGTAAGGTGATGGTACAGGTGTAGTAAGGTGATGGTACAGGTGGAGTAAGGTCATGGTACAGGTGTAGTAAGGTGATGGTACAGGTGTAGTAAGGTGATGGTACAGGTGGAGTAAGGTCATGGTACAGGTGTAGTAAGGTGATGGTATAGGTGGAGTAAGGTGATGGTACAGGTGTAGTAAGGTGATGGTACAGAGTATTTTGACAGTCAGCCCTAGAGAGAAGATAAAGAGATGCCACTGAGGAATCCGAAACGTTTCACAACAACATGACTAGCAACCAAGACTCATCCAAGACTTACAAGGCGATGTCCCTTCCCTGTTCCTTCATCACGCGTGTGACCGCTGCCTGCCACCAACCGGGATGCATTCATGAGTAGGAATCATTTCAATCTGTGTGGAGTTTATAAAATATGTATTTCTTGGAGAACACTTGGTCTAGCTGCTGTGTGTGTGAGGCTGTGTGTGTGAGGCTGTGTGTGTGAGGCTGTGTGTGTGAGGCTGTGTGTGTGAGGCTGTGTGTGTGAGGTTGCCTCTCGTGGCAGACGTGTAGAACAGATAACCGGACATTGCAAAAACATTAGCATTAAAATGCAAACATTCATTGAAATCAAGACTTGTTAAAGCTGATGAAGCTGAGGCGTGCCGTTATATCTGAGCCAGGGTCCTCTGCCCCCCACTAACCCAGTTAGCACAGCTGCCCAGAGCCGCTAGGGGCGTCCATACTCACTGCTGGTCAGACTGACAGCATCAAACATGGATATGGTGGAGAGGAGTAGACTGGTGGATTAATGCTTCTGGACATACTGTGCTTGACTCCTGTTGGATTCATAATGTGCTGAAGGGTCGTTCATAGAGAACCTGAAATCTGACAAAAGAGATGCACTCTCACTTTTGGCATCACGGTTACAAGTGTGCAGTCTCCAGTGCTGGAGTGTGTGAGTGCTGTCTCTTCACTCTGACCAGCTTCAGCAGCTCTCCAGACAGTCTCTCCAGCAGGGACCAACACCACCGCTGCTATTTTAGGAGAGAGCACAGCAGCACAGGCACCAGGCAGGGTAGTATCCATCGCCTCTTTCAGAAGACAGTGATAATGATGAGTGAGATATGTGTCAACAACCACAGCAGCTAAAACTGTGGCAGTCTGGTCGTCCCATCAGATGCCCACATAGGGAGCCCGCGTTTAATCACTTAAGTCTTGGAATAGAACAGTACAATCTACCATCCTCCTCCTCCCACCCCTCATCCCACCCCTCCTCCCTTCTCTCTACTGTCAAATACTACTCACCCCTTCTCTGCCTCGCCTCGCTTCACAGTGAGGAGTGAGACTTCTGACACTTCGAAGTGAGACTTGACTGAAGGACTCGTCTGAACTCAAACACTCAAACAGTAAAACAAAATATAAATATAATAGACGCAGAATGCCCTCCTAAAAGTGTAATTTTGAAAATGTCTCCCTGTTGAAACTAGACAGAGCGTCTGAAGAGCCTCCAGATCTCTCCTCAAGTCTCCCGCCTTCCACAGTGCATCTCTCTTCTTGAGGTCTCATCCTTCTCTCCTTGTCTCTCTTCCTCTAATCGAATGTTGTTGTTTTTCTCACTCCGGATGTAAATGGGCTTCTTTGGCTTTTCTTCCTTAGTTGCAGAGCGAGCCTGAAGGCTGGGGACCTGATTAGAGAGCAGAAACAGACCCAGAGCTGATCAGAATGCAGGTGATGTTAGCTCCAAACACGGCTTTTGGGGAATAAGAACTTCTGGGGGTGTGTGACATGTTGGATAGTTTTTTTCCCGAGAATAAGCTGCACTCCTGCCACACACACGTTGATAAAGACGAGGGTGACTCATCTCAGAGCCCTACAGCAGAGAGGGAGTAGTGTGGGATGGTGGAAATATCTGAGGCAGATCTATCAGCCTTGTCAGAGACGGACTGTTACAGGGTCACGTCTAAAAGCGCTCTCTCAGATTTGACACCGCTAATGTACTTCTTTTTTTCCGAACGGCTGTGCGTTTCTATCTCAAGACCCCCTGAAGTGGCCTGAGGTTTCTGAGGGACACTAGATTGTTAGTCTGTTTTCTCTGCTGTCCTTAGCAACCGATGGAGGGTCTCACTTCAGACAGCTGGAGGTGGGGGTATGGCTTTTATATCATCCTCTTCTCTCGCTACCGGAGAGACAACCTGATGAGTCACGATGGGTTCGTCAAGTGTCTCTTCTGGTCAGCTCTGTTCTATTGGCTCAAGTCTTACAGCTTTTCTCAGCTGACAACCCTGAGGCAAAACACAGTATCAAAGCACCTTCTTTGATTTCTTTGTGTATTTCTGAAGTGTTTTGTATTTCATCTTGTTTGAAACAGGGAAAACATCCGTGTCTACAGTATCTTTTGCCTCCTGGTCTAATGGGTGTTTGTCAGTGTAGTCCGACTGGCTTCCTTCCCGGCTCTGGAAGAATTCCACAAACTTTTAATTGCTCCGTTCCTCACTCCCCCTCTCTCTCGCCGAGTTGCCATGGAAACTCCAGCCGGTGTGGACCCTCCCTCTCCCATCAGGTCCCACTTTGTTCAGCTGGAGCGTCAGGGAAGCTCGTCTCCCGCTGGAGGCCCAGACAGGAAGCCAGCTCCCTTCATCAACAGCTCAGCCGTGTGGGGCTCGGTTCTGAATCACAATGGGACGCTTTCCCCCTGGATCTCAGGAACACTGGCCTGTCGACCCTCCCAGTCACACCAGGCTCTGATTGGGTGTTTTTTTCGGATGCTCTGGCTCGGAGCCTTTCTGTCGGGACACATTTGGGTATCTTCCAACGTCCGCGGAAGGTACTCAAGCGGATGGAAAGTGTTGAGGTCTGGTCTCTGGGCAGACAAGCTGACACCTAATCAGCGCAGAGGGCCAGAGGGCCCTGTGTTACTAAATCCACTTGTGTCTCGTCTCCATCCAGCAATGGCTTGTGGACATAAGAGAAACACAGATTAGATGTGTACATTTGAGTGAAAGGGCCTTTTTCTACCTCACAGAAACAACTTTTCCTCAAAGGAAAGCCCCTCCGTGTTACAAACACACTGCTTCAGTTGCTGCTCTGTGCCAGAACAACAACAACATCCAGCAGAAGCTAGCACCTCAAAGCCATTTGCAGAGGCGCGTTAATAAATTGTTTATAACCTTCTGAAGCTTAAATTCCTAGCAGAATCTGAGTGATTATGCTGTTTTCTCCAAGGTAAACAATTAACTTTAGTGCATTTGCAATCCAGGCCCTCCAATGATCAAAGGGTATTAAAGGAGCTGTATTGGTAAAGTTAAAAGCTTCAGTGAGTGTAACAACGTCTGTCAAGGGGAAGATGGGGAAACGCTCTTGAAAAACACAAGCTGGATTCAAGCTTTCCTCTGGCTCACAATAGAACATTCCACTGAATACACGTCTTGGCATTTATAGAGAAGAATGGTATTCTTTCTAATAACAAATATTGGATGCAGTAATGAGAAATGATAGCTGTACTGGATGCTAGTGTGTGTTTGTGTGTGTTCACATGTGTGTGCATATGAAAGTGTGTGCCTGGCAACTTGCATGGCTGCTTGTGTGTACACGGGCAACTCGTGTGAGCATACAGTAAACAACATAGGGTGAATTCGGGTCATCTGGAAAATAAAGATATTATTAGCAACGTCGACTCCTGCATGTGCGTTGGAGAACAGCAGGGCTGTCCTGTCTCTGCTTGCAGGGCTGGTGTGTCCCAGGGCCTGCCACAGTGTCTCTCCCTGGTGCCACACCTCCAGGGCCTGCCACAGTGTCTCTCCCTGGTGCCACACCTCCAGAGGGCGGGCTGTTAGCGCGTGGCCCAGACCAGGCATGCAGCCGTCCTGCCAGGAGGCCGGGGGGAGTCTCCTCCAGCAGGCCTCATTCACACCTCCTCCCCCAGGCCTGCTACTGCAGCTGGGGGCTGGCTGGCCGGCCGTGCTGTGGGGGGCAGGGCCAGGTCCTAGGGGGGCAGGGCCAGGTCCTAGGGGGGCAGGGCCAGGTCCTAGGGGGGCAGGGCCAGGTCCTAGGGGGGCAGGGCCAGGTCCTAGGGGGGCAGGGCCAGGTCCTAGGGGGGCAGGGCCAGTATCACACCGGCGAGGGGGAGAAGTTCGCTCAGAACTTTAGAAATCTGAAAGTTAGAAATATTTGTTTCTGTTTGTTAGAAGCCATGGAAACTGGTTTCTGTTTAATTGATTGCTGTTAGTATGCTGGACAGTTAACCATGCAGCTGTGTTCTACACTGTCTGACCATGCAGCTGTGTTCTACACTGTCTGACCATGCAGCTGTGTTCTACACTGTCTGACCATGCAGCTGTGTTCTACACTGTCTGACCATGCAGCTGTGTTCTACACTGTCTGACCATGCAGCTGTGTTCCACACTGTGTGTCCAACACTGTCACTTGCTGGAGAGAGGGAACTTGATTCTGAAGAACTTCACTCGATAAAAACTGGGGCAGGCATCCATCCTAAACATCTGGAGATTCGTCCATCGATGTTCTTCACAGACTTAACATTTCTCAGTTTGTCTGTCTGCCGGCTGTTGAATCATTGATGGGTCTATTACGGACTGATCCATTTTTTATGAGGGACTAATTTTGGGCACTTTTTAGGTTTTCATATTAGCTTGTCCGAGACCATTTATGGATCAGATAAATGACTTCACTTCCCAAAATGAAGATTGTGTTGTTAAATGAAGTGTTTTCTCAAAACCTAAAGCCTTGGACGAACACACATGCAAACATCGGGACCCCCGACCACACACTCCTCTCCTCTGATGCTGTTAGTGCAGCTCAGAACAGAGAGCCAGAGTGCCGTTATCACGGCCTGGCAGGACTGTCTCGCTCCCAGAAGCCCCCACCATGTCGGACAGTAAGCAGCTAACACCAGCAGCCTTCCATCCTAAGAGATACGCACAGCTTTTCTGTACCCCAGCCCAAAGCACCTCTGGTCCACTGTCATTCCATAGGGAGATAATAAGTCATTTTCTATGCTGTCCAAGCTCCATGATTACATAAGAACCAAAATAATGAAATCTTCTTCCTCCAGGGTCTCGTGGGCTGTGTAGAGGGGAGGTATGTTGGATCACTGGAGAAGATTTCAGAGCTGTTTGTTTTTCCTCGGAAGGTTGTCCTCAAAATAAGAAGAGCTTTAAATCCATTTGGACAGGTTGTGTATTTCTGAAATACTCCAGTCATATCCTGTCTTTTTCTCCACAGAGCATATACAGGCCTTTCTTCTCTCGTTCAAACTCCCCATCTTTTACACACACGCTCACTGATTTATCAACAACCCTGACTGAGTGCCAAAGCTGTAATTCTTTTCAGTGGATGTTCAATAATTCATACTAAGACACTCTGATGGTGAGAGAATGGTTATTGTCTTCACTCACCATCATTCTCCAGGCTTAATAGCTGTTATCAAACCCCTACATGTCTAAACTAGGTTGCTCAGGTGTTCCACAGCGGATTTACGACCGCGGTCTGTGACTCATCCATTAAACACTTAGTCAGTGGGATAATTGCCTCTTGATTGTTAGTAGCAAGCT